>NC_080784.1:60009280-60310189 GCF_028018385.1 Neofelis nebulosa | reverse complement strand
CTTAGGGAAAGTTAGCTTAATGCTAGGAAGGTCATCAGAGGAGCAGCTTTGAAATAGGGGCTCTCAACCTAAGAGGCATCCTGATTCTCTTTGAATCATATCCTGCAGACCACTCTGAAACACTGTTTCAGACACTTCCAACAGGGAGCATGATTCCACATTGATCTCATGATGTGTCTATTTAAATGGATGAGATTGTGAGGCAAGACTAAGGATAACAACATTCTGAGGTAGGCAGAGATGGGAAGTGTGTTCACCAGAAGGCATATAGGTCTATATGGCAGGTCCAAAGAATGGGACAATGATAGAAATGAAATACACAACAAAGAGTGAAATGCAAAGCAGGAGGAACACATGATATGCAAACTATAGTCTCTTACCTAATCAAAGAACAGACTTCCACAGGTACGATGCCTGAATTGATGCTAAGAAATATGCAGATTGAGGACCCTGCTATGATAATTTAGATAAAAAATAAGGTAAAACAGCTCCATTTACAACTGTAGGACTGTAATCCAGAGACGTCAATGAAGTATTGAGCACCAATGAGAATAAGAAGGCAAAGAAATAAATGAAACAGTCAACCCAATAGGTAGATTTTATACACTGATGCTGAGTGATCAAGCAAATATTTATACTGACTCTTGGACAGTGGTTATGACCTTGATGAATGAGCAGGACATTTAAGAAATAATGCTATAAAGAGAAACTGGGCTTTTGAAAAACATTATACAAGATGTACTTAAGACCACATTAAAATTTTTTCAAATTTACTTGTTTTGAGACAGAGACAGCATGAGTGGCGAAGGGGCAGAGAGGGAGAGGGAAAGAGAGAATCCCAAGCAGGCCCTGTGCTGCCTGTGCAGAGCCCAATGCAGGGCTTCAACTCTGGAAACATGAGATCATGACCTGAGCTGAAATCAACAGACACTTAACTGACTGAGCCACCCAGATGCCCCAAGACCACATTTTAAAGGTGTTTGTGGGCCGTTTTCAGCCCACCAAAAGCAGATTTCAGGAAAGAAATGTAATTACAAAGCTCATGCTATGTTTTCTCTGAGATATACTAACTTGAGCTGTTGGAAGTATAATATTCTGAATCACTAAAATGAGCAGTCCCTACATGACTGGGAGAAAAAGAAACATTTCCCATTGATAAATGTACTACTCGTATATCCCACATGCCAATCACAACATGAGTTAAGACACAGACATTCACTTTACCTTGGGGGAAAAACACAAAGTTATACATAGTTGGTACAGTGGCAGGTGGCTATATAAGCCTGCTGCCAAAACAGGCCTATGCATGCATACTGACAGCAGTGGATATGGAGTAGCTGACTCATCTCTAAGACTAAAGGGAAATCACATAATCAAAGCCATGCAGACTGCTATTATAAAATACTCTGATGCCCCCATGTAATTTTGCATAGTGGATCACATTTTAAAAATAAGGCTGATTTGCACTAAGCATAAGCTTATCATATTTAATGGATATATTACTATGCCAATCACCTTCGGGTGCTATGTAGACTGCTAGAGTAGACTATTAAAGACTAAACTAAAAACTCTTAAGGTCAATTGCAACTGTGGTATCGTAGCTGAACACAAGGATGATAGCAGTAGGTGCATCATGAGGAAAGCTGACTGAAAAAAGAACACACAGGGAGTTTCATACCAATTCATCTTGATATAATCTCCGCCCTACTGTGCAAATCAGCACAGGATGAAACATCCCTGTTTCTTGTGTTGAAGATACAAACCCAAGAGAAGAAAAGCAGATTGTTCCCAATTGCTATATATGTATTTCACCAAAAGTAGGCTCGTACTATTTTCCAGATGAGGGTAAGCTTGAAAGAGATTTGGGTAATAGAAGAAATCATTGGCTCTGACTATGAAGATGAGTTATTTCTTCTTCTGACAAATTTGGCTGCCAATAAGTTAGCATGGTAATTATTTCATACTCTTGCCCTATTAATTCTATATCTATAATAAAGGAAAGAAAAGAGGGAATTAAGGAACACCAGACATAAAACATTTAAAAAGCACTGCAATCTAAAGCCAGGTAAATTCTGGGGCGCCTGGGTGGCGCAGTCGGTTAAGCGTCCGACTTCAGCCAGGTCACGATCTCGCAGTCCGTGAGTTCGAGCCCCGCGTCAGGCTCTGGGCTGATGGCTCGGAGCCTGGAGCCTGTTTCCGATTCTGTGTCTCCCTCTCTCTCTGCCCCTCCCCCGTTCATGCTCTGTCTCTCTCTGTCCCAAAAATAAATAAAAAAACGTTGAAAAAAAAAAATTTTTAAAGCCAGGTAAATTTTGTCAATGGTCCAGGAGATAATTACTAGATACTCTTGAGGAAGATGGAATACATTACCACAGTTACTGTTTCACACTCAAGCCTTGTCCAGGCTATGTCTATAGTCAGGGAAAAAAAGGGGGAATAAGATAAGATTTCCTGACTGGTGGACTTTTAAAACACATTTCTGATAAAAACTGTACAACCTAGAGATACAATTATATTCCTTATTATTTTTCCACACATAACAGAGAAATGATTAAACTATTTCCATTAAAAACAGGAATAAAATATTATCCACATTGTTATTTAATGTTGTCCTAGAAGATCTGGCCAATTTAATTAAAGTAAATAATAATATAAGGTACAATTTAAAGAAACAGGGGAAATTAAGGTGTAGTGCATAAGAATAATGACTTCAACACTGGGCGGACCCAGGTTCAAATCCCTGTTCCATACTTACTGGAATTATGACCTCATCTAATTGTTTTATCCTTTCTACATCTGCTTCAGAAAGTTGTAAAGATTAAGCAAAGCAAAACATGTGCAGTGCTTATAATGTGCATGGCATACAATAAACTGTAAAGGGGCACGTGGATGGCTCAGTCAGTTAAGCATCCAACTTTGGCTCAGGTCATGATCTTGAGGTTCGTGAGTTTGAGACTGGCATTGGGCTCTGTACTGACAGCTCAGAGCCTGGAGCCTGCTTTGAATTCTGTGTCTCCCTCTCTCTCTGCCCCTCCCCCAATCATGCACATGCATGTGCTTTGTCCCTCTCTCTCTCAAAAACAGACATTAAAAAAAATAATAAAATGTAGGAATAATTGTTATGATGTATATATCATGACTACCTGCAAATGACACAGCTGCATACTAAAAACCCAGAAAACTAAATGAGAATTGACGGAACAGGTAAACTCATTCTATAGCAAAAACCAATGATTTCTCCAAATATCAGCAATATTGTTAGAAAAAAAATAAAACCCTGTAAAACAGAAATTTAGAATTATGTACTATCAAGAAATCACCTTTACAAGAAATGTAACAAGTTTGAGCTTAAAATGATCAAAATCGTGTAAGAGATATAAAAGAAGAAAATGAGTAAATGTAGAAAATGAGTAAATGTAGATGCCCCGGGATAAGTTAATTTGTAGGTTTAAGGTAATATTGATAAATGGGAATGCAAGCTGGTGCAGCCACTCTGGAACACAGAATGGAGGTTCCTCAAAAAAACTAAAAATAGAACTACCCTACGACCCAGCAATTGCACTACTAGGCATTTATCCAAGGGATACAGGTGTGCTGTTTCGAAGGGACACATGCACCCCCATGTTTACAGCAGCACTATCAACAATAGCCAAAGTATGGAAAGAGCCCAAATGTCCATCGATGGATGAATGGAAAAGAAGATGTGGTGTGTGTGTGTGTATATATATATATATATATATATATATACACACACATACATACATACACAATAGAGTATTACTCGGCAATCAAAAAGAATGAAATCTTGCCATTTGCAACTACGTGGATGGAACTAGAGGGTATTATGCTAAGTGAAATTACTCAGAGAAAGACAAAAATCATATGACTTCACTCAAATGAGGACTTTAAGAGACAAAACAGATGAACATAAGGGAAGGAAAACAAAAATAATATAAAAACAGGGAGGGGGACAAAACAGAAGAGACTTATAAATATGGAGAACAAACTGAGGGTTACTGGAGGGATTGTGGGAGGGGGGATGGGCTAAATGGGCAAGGGGCACTAAGGAATCTACTCCTGAAATCACTGTTGCACTATATGCTAACTAACTTGGATGCAAATTTTAAAAAATTAAAAATAAAATTTTAAAAAATGTAATATTGATAAAAATTCCAATAGAATTTAAAAAGAAAGAAAAAAGAACAAAAATTACCCAAAAATGTGTCTGGTAAGGAAAAAGAGAGCACGTAACTAAGGCAAACACTGTAAAAAGAAGAGTAAAAAGGAAATGAGGAAAGAACTCTATCAGAAATTTAAATATATTCTAAATCCATAATTATTAATACAATGAGGTGCTGGCAGACAGAGTAATGGAGCAGAAGAGAGAGCTTGATGCATGTATACTATAGATTCATTCTCTAGCATATATAAGAATTTAATATATATAGGTATTTATATTAATATATAAAAGTAGCTTTATAAATCAGTGGCAGAAGGAAAGTGTAGCCATTAAATGATGCTGGGTCTTTGATTAGGTACTTGGCAATAATAAAAACTAAAATGAATAAGTAAATTAGGTTTTCACCACAAATCAAATCCCAAAATAACTTCCATACTGATCATCCATAAATATGAGAGAGAGAGCAATAGTGAGGGAAAGTGGGGGAGGAGAGAAGAGAGGGAGAACGAATGAGAATAAAAAATGGGAAAAAATAGAATTACCAAGTTATAATGGTGATATACTATCCAGTAAGAGATATAAGAACATTAACATGAGTAGGATCAAGAATATGAGTTAAATCTTACATGCTCTTCCCATACTTTCTTTTCTCTCTCATATGCTTCCTTTCTCTTTCGTTCTAATTGTTCTTTTAGTACAGCAGCACGTGCACTTGCTTGGGCCTGAAAATAAAACCAATCAACAAAGTTAATTACCAGAAAGAAGGGCATAGGTTTTTGTTTTTGTTTCCCCCACCAAGTCTATAAAGATACTTATTAGCCAAAAAAGAAAAGTTTGGTGGGAGGGAGAATTTCCAGAGTAAAAATATAAGCTCACTTTATATCCCCAGCACCTAAACCAGGGCTCAACACACAGCAGCTCAATGAAAATAAATGCAGGCACATTCTAATGGAAATACAAATGTAAAAGTTTTAAACTATGGTTATTATGTACAGACTTTATTTATCTTCAGAGAAATGGACAATTATATTTTTCATTTTTAAGATTATCATTTATTCTTTTTAAAGTTACTTGTGTAATAGCTTCATACACTTATGTTATGATTTCATCAAATTGTTCTCCATAAATATAAGATATGAAGAGAAGACGACACTATTTTTCAGAAACCAAAGAGTGAGGGATAAATAGGAATGTAAAATTAAGGCAAGAGAATAACTATTCAAGATTTAACACAATTGTCTACCCCAGGTTCCAATTTTCTCAAAGAAAATCTGTTTATTTCTAGTCTATACCTTAAGTGCTTCAACTTTTTTACGCCTCACGTCAGCCTCCTCACTTCCTTCTTGTCCTTCAGAACAATCAGCTTCTTTCTACAAAGCAAGTAGATAAGCAAACCACTTAGGACAGAGCCTCGAATTGAGGGCAGAGCTCAGAAGATAATATGAACAGACTAACACCTAAAAATATAAAATGGTAAATTGTTCAACACTATTAATTTTCTCTCACAGCTGCAAGTGAACTCTCTACAGCTATCAACTCTTATGAACAATGAATGGGGAAAAAAAGACAAAAATAGAATGATATAAAATGTCCATGGGTACTACCTATGTTTTCCTCTCAGAATTCCTCTGGAACAAATGGTCTTATCGATTGTAAATCCAACATACAAAATTTATTTTTTCTCTATGTATAGTTTTCTGATCTTTGACTTTCACTCTCTTCATCAGACTTTGTGTTAGTGTCATAGCATTTTTAATCTTCCTCTATTATAATGTCATTCAATTACTTTTTTTTTTTCCATTCAATTACTTTTTAAAAAGTTATTTTTCAACCTGCCTTTTCACCACGAAGTTTGGCTCTAATCTGCTGGCGCTCATTGAAATTCTGCAGTCTTATTTGTCTCAATCTTGCCAGATAAACCTACAAGGAGAGAAAAAGAACACACAATATTTTAATTAAAAAAAAAAACATTTTTATTGCTAAAAATTTTTTTGTAATTTAAAGAAAAGTGTTAATCTGAATACAAGAAATAAAAGTTTTGAAATCTGGTTAATGGAAATGTAATATTAGCTTTCAAGTGTTTAATTTAGATCAACTTATTTCTGAAAAGAAATACATTATAAATTCTTAATTTTATCAAAAGAAAAGAAATTGAACTCAGAATACTGAATATCAGTTATGGGACAAAATTATGACACAGCAGGTCAGTCAAATTATATTAACAGGTCCCTCTAGACCTACAAAATCCTTAAATAATTGTTAAGAATTTAAACCATGCAAGAAAGGAAGGCAATAAACTCAAAAATGGCTATGTGACGGAGGTAGCGAACATGCGGGAAGCATACCTCTTCCTCTTTGTTTCTTGGCTTCCCTCCTCTTGAAGAGCTGGACCTGCCTCCATACATAGCTGCCAGGTTTTGCAGGATTCCCTGTTCATCATTTAATGTACTAAGTTTAAAGAATGACTAAGGCTACATCAGCATCTTACCTAGGAATATCCAGGTGCCACTTTATTTCTTTTGGCAAATACTGATCATTTCTAGCTGATAAACTTAGATAAACCCTGGCATTTTCCTCTATCGATTTAACCAATACATTCAGTGAGAACATTGAAGGAATCAAACCCCAAACATAATTATTCAAAACAGAGATCAGGTATGTTTTTATTAGCCATTTAAGTGATCAGGTTTTTAAAACTACTTTGGAGGTTAGCTAAACCCCAAATCAAAGTTTTGTTCTGTAAAAGTCCAATCATTTCTACAAATTTGTTTACATACTAAATATATAGTATTTACATAATATTAAATATTTGAACTCAAACTCTATACTCAGGAATGTCCTATTACTATACTGCAAATGATTATACTCAATCACAAACTGACATCATTTTTAAACACAGTTTATCATAAACATGGAATTATGTTCTTATCAGAAATTATTAGTATCCTTTAAAAAAGTATCAGATTGCCAAACTATCCATGTTCTCTTCCTTCAGCACACAACCACGCTATAAGATTTTTCCTTAAAAAAAAATCCTCAGTGTCTCACTTCCCTATCTAATGTCTTTTTATCAGCTTGCTGAAAGCATACTTTCTACATACATGACCATTCATGACTTCTATTTTCCTGCTTCCTACTTACTTTTTTTTTTCCTATTTACTTTTTAATACACTACAATCTGGTTTCCAATCCCACCATGACTCTGAAAATTTTCTAGGGTTACCACTGACTTCCTAGTTAACATTTCAAATGGACTCTTTTGAGCAAATTTTGCAATTAACATTTCCACTGGAAATTAGTTTGAATCCACAGAAGTATTTTTTGTCTCATAAAAACATATATGTTCGCTGTAGAAAACTTATAAAATATAAATCACAGTTCTACCATCTGAAACACCTAAAGTCTGTTATTCCCTTCCAAATTTCTGTGCATATGTACAAATACTTAAGCATCTTATCTTTATAACACTTGAATCTTACTATAGTTTTTCTGATTTTACCTTAATATTAATTAGCGTATTAATTTTAATATTCTGAGTCTCTCCTCATGTTCACTATCCTTAAAAACATTATTAACTGACTATATGATATTCATAATACACCACCAAATAGTGTTCTCTAAATAACACTTAAAAAAAAAAATCTCTCTTCTCTTTCATATTTATATTAGCACTCTCTCTTGGGTTCTTCCAATCAATCTTCACTATTTTTCACAGGCTTTTCTTTTCCTTGGCTCATCACTAATGTCAATATTTTGTCAAGACGCATTCTCTGGTCTTCTTTTCTACTCATTCCCAGACTGTAACATATGTTGCCAATTCCCGAATCTAAACCAACGTCGTCGCAGCCCTCTTCTCTTGAACTACTTGAACTGACGTCTGGACAACTCCACCCTTTATGTAGCAAAGCTACTTCAAACAATTTACAAACCTGACCTCATCATTCTTTTTACTATATGATCTTATTCCCATTTCAGTTACTGATCACAGTCAACCACCCAAGTCAGTGAGATGGGAGTTATCATTACTTCTTTCTCTTCTCTGCCAAATACAAATGACTGTCAAATTACCAATCTACCTCCTCCTAGTTCTCTAATTATCCCCTTAGTTTCTGCCTTAGCTCATGCTCTTTTCTCTTGACTCCTGGATTTCCAAGACCCTTCTAATTTATCATTATGCCTCTTAATCTATTCTATACCCCAGTCTACTCGCTACACTGCAGAGTAACCTTTTTAACAGTCTCTTTCACATCAAAGCCCACCTAAATCTTTCAATTATTCCCATTATCTTCATAATATAATCCACATTCTGTTCTGATGCATAACAGATAAGGCTGTTTGTGACCTAACCATATCTATTCTCATCTCTGCCATGACCTAATCATAAAGCCTACATTCTAGCCACGACAACTATTTGTGGTTTGCAGACTATGCCATGATTTCACTCATCTTCTGAAAATGGCTAACTCTACTCCTCTTCCGAAATGCAAATCAAATATCTCACCCATGGAAAGCCTTGCTCATACCTCTTCCAGTCAGTTAAGTGTGACGTGCCATGCCATTTTTATATATACCTTCTGCAGCAGTACTCATCAGTGTATTATAATACAATATAATGGAGGACAGGCAGTCTCAATATAATGGTGGACAGGCAGTATACTCTGATGGTTAAGAATATGGACTATGGTAGACTCCAAATTCTGTCAGTTCACACATTTGTCAATGTCACCTACCATCGCTGACCTTCACCAAAATTACTTGCTGTAAGCTCGGACATAATAATACTGCCGACTCTGTGCATATGTACTAGAACAAAAAGTATTATTATATGAATGTGCTCTTTCTCCTCTTCCAGTCTGACAAAAGACTACTGCCCCTCTTCAAAGCAATCTTGGCATTAGCTTATCAGATACTTGAGCTTTTGAGATAGAAGTAAGAGACTAGGAAGGTGAAAGAAAACAAGAAATAGGCAGGGCTGGGCAAATATGTGAAGTGAACTCTGAAAAGATGAATGAAATATCTACAGAGTTACAGGAGAGTGGGTGGAGAACTGAGTACTGCTATAGACTCTTATCTTCCTTTCATGGTATTTAAGAACTTTAAGTAAAAAAACCTGAGTTAGTTTGAAGCAATTTTTTTTAACATTTTACTTTGAAATATTATAGATTCACAGAAAGGTAAAATATACAGGGAGCTTTCATGGACCCTTCATCCAGCCTCTCCCAATTTTATCATCTTGATAAGGACAGTACACTATCAAAGCCAGGAAATCGATTTCAGTAGTTATACATGCATAATTGTGTATCTGTGTCAATGTAATTTTATTATACATATAGATTTATGTAATCATCACCATAATCAAGATACTCAATTGTACCATTACTTTAACACTTCACAGACACATTCACTATTCCCATACCTAACACCCATTAACTAATACAAACAAAATTTACATATTAGAATCATACAGTACATATCTGTTTGAGATTCACTGTTTATAACAGTATTATTTTCTTGCAGTCCATTCAAGGTATTGGATGCATAAATCAATAGTTTGTTACATTTTACTGCTAAGTAGAATTCGATAGTATGAATATACCATAATTTGTTCATTCATTCACCCACTGAAGGACATTTGGGTAGTTTCAAGTTTTGGACTATTAGGAGTTAAAGTTGCTGAGAACACTCATGTACAAGTTTCTGAGTGAAAATATGTTCTTTTCTCTGAGACATACATGCAAGAATAGAATTACTTGTTCTTGGTATGGTAAATCCATTTTTAGTTTTAAAGGGCACTACCAAGCTATTTTGCAGAGTGGCTTTAAGTTCTCACTAGGAATGATTGATCCAGTTTCTCCACATCATCACCGGCATTTGGTTTTGACCACTTTTTAAAAAAAATATTTATTTATATTTGAGAGAGAAGGGGTGAGAGAGAGATAGTGCAGGAGCAAGGGAAGGGAGAAGGAGAGAGACAGAGACAGAATCTGAAGCAGGCTTCAGGCTCTGAGCTGTCAGTACAGAGCCTGACGTGGGGCTCAAACTTACGAGCCATGAGATCATGCCCAGAGACGAAGTCAGATGCTCAACTGACTGAGCCACCCAGGCGCCCCTGGTTTTTATCACCTTTTAATTTTAGTCATTCTGATAGGTGGGTAGTGATACATTAATGTGGTTTTAATTTGCATTTCTCACATAGCTAATGATGATGAACTGTCTTTCAACAGTTTATATGCTATCTGTATACTCTCTTCAACCAAATCTTTGGCTACTCTTTTGCAGGTTTTCTAATTGGATGCTCTGTGTTTTTAATGTTGAGTTTTGGTGATTCTTCATGTGTTCTAGATACAAGTCCTTTGTTGAATATGGGGTTTACACATATTTCCTCCCAATCTGTAATTTGTATTTTCTTCCTCTCAACAAGGTCTTTTGCAGAACCAAAGTTTTTAATTCTGATGAAGTCCAGTTTATCAAGTTTTCTTTTTATGGACTGTGCTTTTGATGCCAAGTCTAAGAATTCTTTGTCTAGTCTGAGGTCTGAAATTTTCTCCTTCTTCTAAAAGCTTTATAATTGTATGTTTTCCCTCAGAGTGCACGATCTCTTTTAATAAGAGGTGAGGTTTAGGTCAAGGTTCATTTTTTGCCCTGGGGTGGAAGTCCAATTTCTCCAGCACTAATACTAAAAAGGCAAACCCTCCTCCACGAATTGCTTTTGCTTCATTTTCAAGAATCAGTTGGGCATATTTGTATGGGTCTATTAGGGTGTTCTCCACACCGTTCCATGAATCTACCTATGTGTCTATCCCTCCACTAGTACTATACTGTTTTGATTCCCATAGTTAAGCCTTTTTTAAAAAAAAATTTTTTTTTAATGTTTGTTTATTTTTGAGAGAGCGAGAGACAGAGAGAGAGAGCAAGCATAAGCATGAGCAGGGGAGGAGTACAGAGAGGGAGACACAGAATCTGAAGCGGGCTCCAGGCTCCAAGCTGTCAGCACAAATCCTGTGCAGGGCTCCAACTCACAAACAGTGAGATCATGACCTAAGCCGAAGCCCAATGCTTAACTGACTGCGCCACCCAGGCGCCCCAGTAAGCCTTTTTTTTTTTTTAAGATTATTATTTTTCTTTTTTTTTGAGAGACAGCACACGTATGAGCAGGGGAGGGGCAGAGAGAGAGAATCCACACCGGCAGTGTGGAGTCCAAAGCGGGGGGCTCAAACTCACAAACCTCTAGATCATGACATAAGCTGAAATCAAGAGCCGCTGCTCAACCAACTGAGCCAGCCAGGAGCCCCTGTAAGTAAGCCTTAATAAATGGAAGAGTATTTCTTCCCACTTAATTCTTCTCAAAACTGTTTTGGCTATTTTGGGGTGCCTGACTGCTTCATTGGGAAGAGCATGTGACTCCTGATCTCAGGGTCATAAGTTCAAGCACCATGTTGGGTGTAGAAATCACTTAGATAAAACAAACAAAAAACTATTTTGGCTGTTTTAAAATCCTTTTCTTTCCATATACATTTTATTTTTTAAATTTTTTTATTAAAACAATTTGTTTAATGTTTATTTATTTTTGAAGGAGAGAGATGTAGAGTGTGAGTGGGTGAGGAGCAGAAGAGAGGGAGACACAGAATCTGAAGCAGGCTCCAGGTTCTTAGCTGTCAGCACAGAGGCTGAGGCGGGGCTAAACTCACGAGCTGGGAGATCAGGACCTGAGCCAAAATCAGATGCCTAACTGACTGAGCCACCCAAATGCCCCTTTCCATACACATTTTATTTTATTTTATTTTATTTTTTTTCAACGTTTTTTATTTATTTTGGGGACAGAGAGAGACAGAGCATGAACGGGGGAGGGGCAGAGAGAGAGGGAGACACAGAATCGGAAACAGGCTCCAGGCTCCCAGCCGTCAGCCCAGAGCCTGACGTGGGGCTCGAACTCACGGACCACGAGATCGTGACCTGGCTGAAGTCGGACGCTTAACCGACTGCGCCACCCAGGCGCCCCTCCATACACATTTTAAAACAAGTCTGTCTACATCTATAAAAAAAAATATTCCTGAGATTTTACTAGTAATTGCACTAAACATAGATCAATTTAGAACAACTTGCCATATTTATTACATTGAGTCTTCCGATTCATGAACATGGTATGATTCTCCAAGTATTTAGGTCTTCTTTAATTTCAACAACATTTTGTCATTTTAAACACATAAATTAGCCTGCATATTTTATTAATTTTTTTCATTTTTATGGAGCAATTGTAAATGGTATTATATTTTTTTGTATTGGTTTCTACTTTTTCACTGTCAATTTATAGAAATTCAGGGGCACCTCAGTGGCTCAGTTGGTTAAGCATCCAATTCTTGATCTGACTCTTGATCTTGGCTCAGGTCATGATCTCACAGTTCAAGCCCCATGTTCGGCTCTACACTGATGGCACAGAGACTGCTTGGGATTCTCTCTCCCTGTCTCTTCCCCTCCCCTGCTTGTGATCTGTCTCTCTCTCTTTCTCTCTCTCTCTCAAAATAAATAAACTTTAAAAAACTTCAGTTGAGGGGCACCTGGGTGGCTCAGTTTCGGTTTCTGTTTCTGTTTCAGTTCAGGTCATGGTCTCACAGTTTGTGGGATCCAGCCCTGCATTGGGCTCCATGCTGATAGTGCAGAGCTTGTTTAGGATTCTCTCTCCCTCTCTCTGCTCCTCCCCTGCTCTCTTTCAATAAATAAACGTTAGAAAAAATTCAGTTGATTTTTATGTATTGAATCTTGTATCCTGTTAACTATAATGAAGTCATTTTTTTTTAGTTTGAGGAGAGTTTTTGTAGAGTCCTTGGGATTTTCTAAGCAAATTAATCATGTCAACTGGAAATAGCAATCATTTTACTCCTTCCTTCTTTTCAAATCTATATACCTTTTCTTTTTCTTGCCTTACTGCAGTAACTGGAACATCCCGTACTATGTTGATTAGACTGGTGAGAGCAAACATTCTTCCCTTTTTTCCAACTGTAGAGGGAGAGCATTTAGTCTTCTATCCCATATGAAGTTAGATGTAGACTTTTTGGAGCTGAGGATGTTCCCCTCTATTTCTAGTATACTGATATTTCTTATTGTGCATGTTGAACTTAGTCAAAAGACTTTCTGCATCAATTGATATGATTATATTATTTTTCTTCTTTAACCTATTGATATGGTAGATCACACTCATTTTCTAATACTGAAACAAGACTAAATTCCATTTGGTCATGGTTGGGTTAGATTTCCTAAAATTTTGTTTTCCATCTAGGTTCATGAGATACATTAGTCTGTACTTTTCTTCTTTTGTGCTTTTCTA
The DNA here is from genome assembly GCF_028018385.1 of Neofelis nebulosa. Lineage (NCBI taxonomy): Eukaryota > Metazoa > Chordata > Mammalia > Carnivora > Felidae > Neofelis > Neofelis nebulosa. Next base: position 60,296,687 of record NC_080784.1, on the reverse strand, counting down.
GCTTGACTATCAAGGTAATACAGGCCTCAAAATGAGTTGGGAAATATTCCTTCTGTTACTAATTCCTGCAAGAGATTGTATCATTGTATCAAATTGATGTTAATTCTTTGAATGTCTGGTAAAATTCTCCAGTGAAACAATCCAGGCCTAGAGATTTCTTTTTTTGACAGCTTTTAAATCACAAATTCCATTTTTAAAAGTTGTTGAATTTATGAGTGTTAAGTTGCTTATTATCTTTCTACTCACTATAAGATCTGTAGTGATATCCCTTGTTTCATTCCTGACACTCGTGATTTGTGTTATTCTTTTTATTCTTGTCAATCTAGAGATTATCAATTTCATTCATTATTTTCTAAGAACCAGCTTTTCACTTCATTAACTTTCTCAACAGTTTTCCCTTTTTCAATTTCATTGATTTCTGCTTTAATGATTTCCCTCATTCTGTTTGCTTTGGGTCTATTTTGCTCTTCTTCTTTTTCTTTTTCTTTTTTTTTTGTTTTAGGATTGAGATAGGAACTTAGAGTGCTGATTTGAGACCTTTTTCTTTTCCAATTTATAAGCATCTAGTACTATAAGTTTCCTTTATAGGAATAAATACAAATATATGTGCTTTAGTTGCATCTCACAAATGTTAGTATGTTGTATGTCTATTTTCATTCAGCTCTATAATTTTTTTTAAGTTTATTTATTTTGAGAAACAGAGGGAGAATCTGAGCAAGCATGAGTACAGAAGGGCAGAGAAGAAGGAGAGAGAGGATCCCAAGCAGGCTCAGCAACGTGGGGCTCAAACTCACAAAACCATGAGACTGTGACTTGAGGCAAAATCAAGTCAGACACTTAACCAACTAAACCTCTCAGGTGCCCCTGGTTCTATGTATTTTTAAGTTTTCTTTTATATTTCCTATTTGATACCATATTAGTTAGAAGTGTTTTAATTTTCAATTGTTTGTAGATTTTCTTGTATCTTTCTATTATAGATTTCTAGTTTCATTCCATGATGTTCAAAAATTATACTCTGTAATTCCGAGTCTTCTGAATATAAGGTTTGTTTTATGATCTAGCATATAGTCTTTCTTGGTGAATGCATTATTGCATGTTAACTCATTTCCACTTGAAAAAAAAAAGTGTATTGTGCTATTGTTGGGTAGAATGCTCTGTAAGTGTAAATTAGAACTTGTTAGCTTGTGATGGTGTTTAGCTATTCTGTATCATTGCTAATTTCTGTCTAGCAGTTCTATCAATCACTGAGAATGGGGTGCTAAAGTCCCTAACTATACTTGTGAATTTATCCTTTTAGCTGTTAGTTTCTGCTTTATATATTTTGAAACTCCACTGTTTGTTGTACAGCCATTTACAACTGCAATAGTATTTTTAAAATATATATATTTTTTTAATTTTGAGAGAGAGTGCACTCATATGTATGAGCAAGGTAAGGGCAGAAAGAGAGGGGAAGAGAGAAAATCCCAAGCAGGCTCCATGCTGTCAGTATGGAGCTCAACGAGGAGCTCAAACTCACAACTGTGAGATCATGACCTGAGCCAAAATCAAGAGTTGGCCACTTAACTGACTGAGCCACCCAGGTGTTCCTGAAATGACTTATTGAACTGATCTTATTATATAATGTCTCTCTTTATCTCTCTCTTTGTCCTAAGCAATCTTATTTGCTCTGTTAACAGATTCTTTTAGCTTACTTTAAGAATATTTTTATTTCCCCTTCATTCCTGAAGGACAGTTTCATCAGATAAAGGATTCCGCATCGAGAGTTCTTTTCCTTTAGCACTTGAAAAATGTTATGTTGTTTCCTCCTATACTCCACAGTTTCAGATGAAAGATCTGATGTCATTCAATTTGGTGCTGCTTTATAGGTAATATAATATGTCATCTCTCTGTGTATATTTAAAGATTTGTTTCATCTTTTAATTCCAGAAATTTAATAATACTGCTTGATGAAGATTTCTTTGTTTATCCTAGCTGGGGATTTGCTCAGCTTCTTACATCTGTAGGTTATGTCCTTTGCCAAATGTAGAAAGTTTTCAAATAACTTTTTTCAATCTCACATTCTTTCTCTTGTCCTTTGGGCTCCAATGATAAAAATGTTAAATCTTTTCTTATTGTTCCACAGATACTTAAGACTGAAATACTTTTTTCAGTCTTTTCTCTCTCTGTTGTACAAACTGAGTAAATTAAGTTGATCTTCAAGTTTAGTAATTCTATCTTCCATCATTTCCACACTATCACTGGATCTATCCAGTGAATTTTCAACTTTGGTTATTATATTTTCCAATTATATAATTTCTATTTGCTTATTTTTTATAACTTCTCTTTCTTCACTGAGATTTTCCTTTTTTTATTCACTCAAGAGAGTTTTATCTCATTGAAGCATTTGTTTGAAGCAGCTTTAAAATCTTTGTCTGAGAATTCCAGTATGTAATTCATCTTGAATATGAGTGGCACCTCAGTGGCCTTATTCAGGTTGTGGTTTTCCTGGTTCTTGGTATGACAAGTGATTTTTTTTTATTATGTTCTGAATATTTTAGTTATTATATTAGAAGACTCTTAATGTCTTCAATTTTAGCAGGCAGTAGGCCCATTTAGGATTAGCATTTAGGTTCTGGCCTACTTTCGTGGGCTTTAGTACTGATAACAGTTTGCCTCTCTGAATCCTTGTAATATTATTCTAACCAGCTTCATTGTTCTGGTGCTGATGGCTCTCCTGCTCAATCCCTCCGGGGGCGATCTTGTGATGATGAAAGTTGTCTCCCTGATCCATGTGCTGTTACTGGAAGATCTCCTGAGGGTGGGAGGCAGGTGACACTGGGTCTGGGTCTTCTTACATCACTAGACAGAGGGTATGGAGACACAGGTCTTCACGGCTACTACTGCTGTGGTCAGATAAAATCACCTGCTAGTGCCCTAGATGTTGAGTAGAACCGGGAAGGTGCAAGGCTTTGCTGCCAATGTGGGTCAAAATGCTCTCCAAGTTACCTGCCCATGCTCTAGTTGTGGAATGAGGTTGGGGCAGCCTGAAACTTCATTGCTGCCCACAGCTTACAACAGGATCCTGCTGATATTCCTCTTTTCCATTAATTTGGCAAGTGAGATCAGGCTTTTGGTTTTTGTTTTTGCTTTTTTTCATCTACAGTGGATCTGGGATGCAGGCCCAGCCCACAAAAATGGGAAATAAAAAGAAACACCAGGGAGGATTGCCTGGGTGGCTCAGTTGGTTACATGTCCGACTCTTGATTTTGGCTCAAGTCATGATCTCATGGCTCTTAGGATTCTCTCTCTCCCTCTCTGTCCCTTGCCTGCTTGTGTGTGCATGTGTACGCACTCTGTCCCTTTCTCTCTCTCAAATAAACTTAAAAAAAAAAAAAAAAAGACAACAAAAAACAAAACAGGGAACCACATATACCACACTGTTATTCCTAAGTCCTGAAGTCCCTAGTTAGCTCATCTTCTTCCTTCCAGCATATAGAATTCTACCATAATTGTATGTTAACTAGTTTCCAGAGTATTTAACTATATTTAGAGGGGAGGAGCCAGGAAAAGTGGGTTTATGCCATCTTGTTCTGGAACTGTGTATAAGTTACTTTTTAGTATCTAGGGTTTTTATAATGCAATATACTTTGTGATGGGACTACTATCATTAAGGTTCTAAAGAGTTACCTGGGACTGTTGTAAAGTTTAAAAGAGACTGTTATGGGCTGAACTTTAATCTTCCAAAATCTGTATGCTGAAGTACTAATGCCTACTACCCTACTATTTGGAAATAGCACCTTCATCAAGTTAAAATGAGATTGTTAGAGAAGGCCCTAATCCAATATGACTGATGACCTTATAAAAAGGGAATTTGGAGCAGATGCACATACAGGGAGAAAACTATATGAAGCGAAGGCAGAGATTAGGGTGAGGATTCTAATGTCAAGGAAGGCTAAAGACTGCCAGCCAACCAGCACAAGATAGGGAAGAGGCATGGGTGATTCTTCCTCACAGTCCTCAGAAGGAACCTACCCTGTAAACGTGTGGGTCCTGGACTTTTACCCTCCAGGACTGTGAGATAATAAATTCCTGTTGGTAAGCCACTTATTTTGTGACATTCTGTTACAGCAGCCCTAGTGGCCTAACACAGATGTGGTGCATATAAAAGATCTAACATAAGGCCTGAAAGTAAGCTTTCGATAAACACCCCCTGTTATTATTAAACTGCTGGTTTAACTATTTATCTACTTTATTGCTTACCTTACATTCTCTTGCTGGCACAAAACCTAACATACTATAGTCAATAAATGTTTATATAATACTAAATAAATGAATGAAAGAATAAATGAAATGTTTAACACTTAACTGAACATTTTCAAGGCAGTTTTCCATTAGTATAAATAAATACACAATTATTTAAGATCAGTTAATAAGAAAGTAACATTTCTCAAGGGAAATAATTCAGAAGTTTTTCTAAGTAATTCAACAGAAGAAAATTGATAACCAAGAAAAATTTGGCACATGTCTACCAGGAAACATGTTCAAGAATGTTCAAAGCAGAAATCAAACCAAACTAAATAAATACTGACTGTCAGGAGAATAATTGTGCTATATACACACTACTATCCAGTTATACTCAACTACTGAATGAATTTTAAAAAATAATGAAAAAAACAAATCCTAGTCTATATATAGTATAAATTTCATAATGCTCAAGAACAAAAAAGAATAATATATTGTGTAGATACACATACATAAGTGGAAAAAATTATTTTAAAACAACCACAGTAATGATAAATCCACAATTCAGGATAATGGCAACCTCTAGGAGAAGGCAGAAAAAAAAAGGTTAGGACAGAGGATGACAAACAACGGCTCACAGGCTAAATCCAACCTACTACCTATTTCTGTATGGTCCATAACCTAAGAATGGTTTTTCATATTATTAAATGGTGGAAAAAAATGAAAAGAATATTTCATGACCACACATAAATTACAAGAAATTCAAATTTCACTGTTCATAAATAAAGTTTTACTGGAGTTCAGCCACAGTCATTCATTCACGCAGTGTTGACGGTTACTTTTGTGCTACAATGAAGAGTTTGTAGTTATGACAGAGACCTTATGGCTAATAAAGCCTGAAGTATTTATTATCTGGCCCTTTATAGAAAAACATTTGCCAATACCTAGATTAGAAAGCAGCACACTGACTGAAATTAGTAGTGCTGTACCTCCTAAGCATAGTATTTTGCTTCATAATTTACACACCTATTCTTTCCTATGTACCAAACATTATATTTTAGAAGGATAAAAAGAGAGTAATTTTTAAAGAACTGAAAAAAATATTTTAAAATCAACAACTTAGTACTGAAGAACTAACCTGCTATTAGGATAGTGTTTAACAAGAATCAGCAAACTCTAATACCCAGGTTACATCTAAGTTGCTGCCTGATTTTGTAAATATAGTTTTACTGAAACAGCACCACACTCGTTTGTCTTGTAGGACACCATACGCACTGCAAAGCCCGAAATACCTACTACCCGCCCTTTTACAGAAAAGGTTTGCCTACCCTTGCTCTACAAAATTACCATGTCTAAAAGTTTACCTAAATTAAAGCAAATATTAATATGAGATTTTAAAAAGGAGCAAAAAGCATAGTAAGAGAGCTGAAAGCACAATCTCCAAAGTCACAAGCACTGGGCTTGTATCCTGCCTCTGAACATACTACATGATGTTAGGCAGAGTACTAAGGATTGTGAGCTGGTTTCAAAACCTGTAACTTGGTAGTGATAATTCCTACTCCAAAGAATTATTGTTCAGAATTAGATTCTCAGTTACTCTACTTTTTATTCATACTGTTTACATACAGGAAAACAAACCATTTGGCCGAAAGTTTCCCTTGTTAGTTTCCCCAACCTTTGAAAATTTCAGTTTTTGAAAATTTCAGTGACCTAAACAGGGAAAACTTTGAATACATACACAAGCATATAAAATTATTTTTAAATCCAGTTTCTTTAAATTTCAATTCAACCTAAAACTAATTTGTGTTCCAAAGGCTTATTCATAAGTCAGGAGACTTTAATTTCATTTTGCCATAGAAACAATGTTATAATTCATTATGATTTCCCAAAGCACTTAATGAAATATACTCAGCAAATAATTTACAGTTTCCCAATTACAAAAGATTAATTTTTAAGACTCAGAACTTAATCCTGTTTAGATTTGTCTATTTATAATGTGATTTGTAAATGTATTACCTAATACATATCAGGTTTGAGACCTAAATCTGTTACAACCTCTTTAAAATTGCTTCGCTTCATCAGCAAAATGGAGACTTTTATGAGTGATTTTAAGGATAAACCACAATGTAAATGTATATACATTTTCAAACTATACAAATAATGAGCATTAATACTCATTAATAAATAATACTGCCTTAAATCACTGGTTAATTTTTTTTCCTGAAGAGTCAGTGATTATAAATATTCATTTTTGTACTATGTTCTAGGTATAGTTATATAAAGATCTCAGCAGTTACAATGTTGAATTGAGAAACAAAATGTTTCACCGTCCCAAAATATGCATTAACGACCACTATAAAGTTAGTCCCCACATATTATTCCATCCTCACTTAACACCAGTTTCTATTCACATTCATCACATTAAGGTCCTTGCTGATCAATCTCTCCCTGACTGTTGGATGGTATACAAAGTGAATGACAAAGGAAATTGCAAATTTTGCCAAATATAAAGGATTTCATAAAGATGATGATAGTAATATTATAAAATTATTCAAATCAGATGCAAAATCATCTATAAATATGACAGGATTAGATAAGTTAAGTGAATAAAAGAAAACTGCAAAGAATTATAATGTTGATTCCTCAAAATATTTTGGGTATTAAAAAATTAAGAAATCATCTTTAGAAAACTGCCAGTCTCTGCCATTTCTGAAAAAAATGGTTCTTTTTTATATTACAGTTATAAAAGTAGAACATGTAAAATTATGAAGTGAAGGTGTACCATCTTTCATCAATTCTAATAGGAATATTTTTAACATTCTAACATTTTTTTAAATGGGGGTCATCTTATAGTCCATGGCATCTTACAATCTGTTATAAACTTACCAACTTTCAGCCAGACATCAGTTGTTAACATAAATGTTATATCTGAGTGATGTCTAAATTTTGTCAGTTCTTTCTTGGCGTCATAATCGGACAACTATAATTCCTTGAAGTTTAGATATATCGCTTATGAGCTTGCTCAAGAGGAAACATGACCCCCACTAGTTGTTGAAAACCTCTCATTGATTCCTTTCGATAAGAGCAAGAAAATGCTAGCAATAAAACTGGTAGACTGGTGTTGACTTCTTGAGAGAAAATCCAAGAGATAAAACTGAAGTGCTCTTTTAAGAAATGCTGAAGTTTCAATGCACTTGGTGTTACAGAGATTAATATTATTTGAGAAAATATGAACATCAATGGCCCTGATTTAAGAAAGTAATGACTGGAAAGGCAAATTATGAATGTGAAGTACATTTAGGAATGAATGTCTTTATCAATTTATTTCATTCATATTTTCCTTTTTATGGATTCACAAGAATGATATAATAAAAAATGTAAATTCAAAAGTTAATTCAGCAAACATAAAATAAAAAATGAAGTGACAAAAAAGCAATGTAACAGTTAAATTGGCAACAGTTTTTCTCTTTGAGTCAGATGTAAAATAACAATATGACTTACAGTTGTATCTTGGATTTGATAAAATGCATACTGTATTCATCACACAATTCTGTCAAATATTATAATCCTCCTCAGATTAATTACTTTCAAATTAATACAGACTTGCAAATATAACCAAAATTCTGATAAAAATATAAAACAAAATAATTTTTAAACTGCATCTTTCAAGGTAAAACCCCCATCAAACCTCTTTTTCACTCTTTACTACAAAATGTGGATCTCTATTTTAGTTAGGTCTACTTTGAAGTGATCTTTTTCAATACCAACAATGCTGGGCTGAGGAGAGTCTCCTACAGGAGACAGGGTTGCTCAGAGACAGCACGTAACATTATGAATGAGTGTTGCCAAAGACTTTTGGTTGTGTTTTCAGAGTAGACTCTGAACTCCTTGAGTTATCTACCATACTCCTCTCCCACTCTTCTTCTCAATCCTAATTATTAGAGCTGATAAACTCTTCCCTATGGTGACAATACAATGTCTGTACTCTGAAGTTCCTAGGAAGATAAACGAAGGTCAAAAAATCAGCAAGTTTTTTGTAAGCTACATAACACGCTGTATATAATAATTATTATGTCTGTAGTTAATCACCATTCCCCTCACAGTAGGAAACCAACTTACTCTTCCCCACTGAATCTCTCCCTCATCCTCTGCAGTAGTGCCCAAGCAAACAAGGCAAAAAAAAAAAAAAAAAAGTACCATGAACTCTCTTGTCAAGAAGATAAGGGAAATGTGATTTCAGGCAAAAACTAGAGACAGCACTTTCTGAGAACTGCAAATAGTGCAGTATTGCTGAAGTTTAAGGGATGAAGAAAGTAACAGAGAGAGGAAAATCAAGAACAGTAAGAAAGCCTAAGGATGGAGGCTTTCAGCTAAGCTAAAGAGGTTTTAATCTACCCTCTAAGCAATAAAGAACCAGTGAATAACTTCAAGCAAACGAGCAATGCATTCAGTTTTGCTTTAGAAAGATTACTGGCAGCTCAAGTAAAAGATGCATTAGAAAGATCCAAGATTAGAAGTAAAGAGATGGAAAGAATAGCAAGTGACAAGAATTTCAACAAAGGCAGAAATAAAAATAGAAAAGAAGAGGACACAAGATATTCAGAAGGTAGAAAACATGGGATTTGGTCACTGATTGGGTATGAGCTAGATGGGCAGTGACAGAGAGAAGATTCTGAAAGAGCACTTGAATTCCCAGCAATTCAAATCAAAACCTCAAAGTCAAACCATCTTTGATGGTGATTCTTTACAGTAAGACGGGTAATACAGAAAGGGAAGTACATGTGAAGATAATTAAACAAGTTTAGTTTTGAAAATGTTAAGAAAGAGGGAATGGAAAGCCCAGTTCTGGGTAAGATGTTATAAACACATGCTACCCCTCTTCTCCCACTGAAAAGAACTATAAAATCTGGACACAACATTTGAGGACTCTGAAAAGTAAATAGAAGGAGGTAAATTAGAGAACACCAGAACTCAAAGTACCACCAAGCACATGGTGAGTTATCATTTTTTTAAAACAATCTTTCTTCTGGCTTAAATCTAACTTGGCCAAAAACCTGGAATTAAGCACTCTGGTAATGACAGGTAGAGAAGAAAATTTCTAGGTCTAGCTTACGAACTGCAGAGGGAACTCTTTGGAAAACTTGAGAAGGGAGGAAATCTCCCACTTTTTTTTCTTTCTCTCTCCTTTTTTAAACTTTCTCATGTGCTGTAGCTCTCAGGAAAGCTCACCACTGTGGTGGCAGCTGAGACAGCAAAAGGAGCTTACAAGAAGCAAAACTCCCTTAGGAGGGGAACCTTTGTCTCCTAAGACACTGACGTGCCAAAAAGGTAGAGCCTAGATAGGAAGGTTATACCAGGAAGACTGAAAAGTGGAGCCCCAGGGAAAGGAAAACATCAAGTTGATGGCAAACTGGGTGGAACTCAGGAAAATGACCTCATAAGTTGTTTATAAAATCCTGGGCTCACTGGTAACCTGTGTATGTATGGATATAATCCTGTTCTATACACCAAAGACTTTGAAAATAGAGCTAACAGCTAGACCTCTATGCAGATCTCAGACAGACCACACTGGGCAGTATACATGCAGGACACATCTGAAGGGCACTATAAGACATTGAGAAAAAAAAGTCTAACTAGAACTGCAGAAAAGTAGGTACTTGTAGCCTGGGCCTTATAGGTCAACTGTCTGCTAAAACAAAAGCAATCAACAATCTCTGTATGATTTAAACAAAATTCAAAATCTAATACTATGACATCCCAAATGTTCAGATATAGTCCAAAATTAATCAGCGCATGAAGAACCACAAAAAAAAAATCTCAATTTACTTGGGAATATTCAGTTAACATATTAATTAAATGACATTAAACATTACTTATTATTATAATTATATCACTACTATGTTACATAATATAATTATATTATAATATTAATATAATTATCTGACAAAAACTTTAAAGACACTATTATAAAAGTGCCTGAAAAATAATCATGAACAGTGGTGAAAAAAGATTAAAATAGGAAGTGTTAGCGAAGAATAAAATGATATAAAGAAATAAAGGAAACCAGGGGTGCCTGGGTGGCTCAGTCAGTTGAGCATCTGATTTTGGTTCAGGTCATGATCTTACAGTTCATGGGTTCAAGTCCCACATTGGGCTTGCTGCTGTCACAGAGCCCACTTCGGATCCTTGTCTCCCTCTTTCTCTGCTCCTTCCCCGCTCATTTTCTCTCTCTCTCTCTCTCTCTCTCTCTCTCTCAAAAATAAACATTAAAAAAAAGTTACAAAGAAAATCAAATGGAAACACAAGAAATGAAACATACAATCACCAAAATAAAACATTCAGTAGATGGATCAAATAAGCATAATGATGATGAAAGGGGCAAGAGTAAGAAAACCTGAAAAGGGAATAGAAATTATCCAATCTAAATAAAAGAAAAGAAACTGGAGGGGCCCCTGGGTAGCTCAGCTGGTTGAGGGCCCAAGTCTTGATTTCAGCTGAAGTCATGATCTCACAGTCATGATATCAAGCCCCATATAGGGCTCTCTGCTGAGCAAAGAGCCTGCTTGGGATTTGCTCTCTCCTTCTCCCTCTACTCCCCCCTCTCTAAAAAGAAAAAAAAAAGGAAAGAAACTGGCAAAAATTGAACAGAGCTTCACAAACCCATGGAACTAGAACAAAGATCTAACATTCATGTGATCAGAGAACCAGAGAAGAGAAAGTTTCAGTACTAAAAAAAATGTCTGAAGAAATAATGGCTCCAAAATGGCATAAGGCATGAATCTTCAAGTCCAAGAAACCAAGCAAACTAACAACAGAATAAACCTAAAGAAATCCATGCCAGAGACAACTTAACTACAAAAGACAAGCAAAAACAAAACAAAACAAAAACAAAAAACAAACAAAAAACCACAAAATTTTGAAGCATCCAGAGAAAAATAAGACATTACTTACAGGAGGAAAATAATTTGAGTAGGTGAGGATTTCTCATTAAAAACTATGGAGGACCAAAAGAAGACAGGTGACATTTTTTAAATGATAAAAGAAATGAAATGTCAACCCAAAATACTACATCCAGTGAAAATATTGCTTCCAAATAAAGATGAAATAGAAATGAGGATTTATAGCTAACAGGCCTGATCTAAAAGAACTGCTAAAGGAATTTCTAGAGACAAATGACTTAAGAAAAGCTGGAACATTACGAATGAAGGAACAGCAAAAGAAACAGTAAATATTTGTGTAAATGCAACAAAGTATTCCTGTCTGCTTGAGTTCTGAAATATATTTAAAGTTGCAAGCAAATGTTGCTTGGTAGGGATGTAAATGCACCTAAATATAACAGATAAGACAACGATAGCATAAAACGCACATAAAACGCAAGAGGGTAAAGGGACCTTTATGGTGGAAGGATCTCTACATTCCAAGTAGTAGTAAAATGCTGTTTATTATGAAAAGTAAAGTATGATTTTAATTCCCTTTAGCAACCACTGAAAGGATAAATGAAAAATACAGCCGAAATCAGAAGAGATTAACTGAAATGAAGTAATAAAAAGTGTTCAAATAACCTAAAGTTGGCAAAAATTTGGAAAGAGAAACAAAAAGAGAGAACAAACAGAAAATTAATAAAGTGTGGGGCACCTGGCTGGCTCAGTCAGATGAATGTCTGACTTTGGCTCAGGTGATGATCTCGCAGTTTGTGAATTCAAGTCCACTGGGCTTACTCTTCTCAGCATATAGCCTACTTTGGATCTTCTGTCCCCCTCCCTCTGTCCCTTCCCCACTTGTGCTCTCTGTCTCAAAAATCAATAAAACATTTTTAAAAATTACAAAAAAAATGTCATGCATAAATCTAAACATATCAATAATTATATTAAATGCCATTAAACATAATAATATAATTCAATTACATTAAACACACTGATTAAAAATAGGAATTGTTAGAATGGACTTAAAAAAGTTCACAAACCAACTACAGATTCACTACAAAAATCTTACCAAATCAGTCATTACAGGTAGTTTAAAAAGATGAAACTAGATGTACGATGCAAACGCTAATCAAAAGAAACTAGAATGGTTATACTAATATCAAAGAAAGTAAACTTCAGAGCAAAAATAATTAACAAGAATGTGGCACATGGACTCTAAGGTAGCCTCCATAAACCTTGCTTCATGAGGTTGACACCCCTGTGTAATCCCCTCCCTCTGAGCGTGGGGAGAATCTGTGATTTGCTTCCAACCAATAAAATATGACAAAAATATTCATAATTACCAAAAACTAGAAATGACCCAAATGCTCAATGGGTGAATACACAAACAAATGTAGCACATCCATATGATGGAATATTACTTACCAACAAAAAAGATAAAGCTAGATATAGGCAAAAACTTGGATGAATGTCATTAAAATAAATGAAGCCAACTGCAAAGGCTATATGCTGTTATATATGTGTGTACACGTCCATACAAAATAACATATTCTTAAAAAGACAAAACTATAGTAATGGAGAATAGATCAGTGGCTGCCAAGATGGGGGGTGCAGACTATATTAAGAAATAACACAAGAGAATTTCTGGGGTGACAGAGTCGTTCTATGTTCTGACTGTGGTGGTAGTTACATGAATTTATACACGTAACATACATATTTATACATGTGTTATATATATATATAACATATATTATATATATATTATATATAATATATATATAACATATATATAACATATATATTATATATAATATATATAATATATATATAATATATATATAACATACATATTTATACATGTAACATATATATTTATACATGTGTTAAAATTCAAACTAGTGGAAAAGAAAAAGTTAATCGTACTGTAAGATAATTTTTAAAATAAAATAGTTCTTAAAAACAGGATGCTGATGCAACACCGAGGAAATGATTCCAGAGGCAGCTAGAGAGAAGTTAGGAGAGGTATCTGAATAACTGGTACAGATATTGAAATCATCAACCCCTGATTAAATAATATGTGGGAACACCCCAGGATATTATTTACAGAAAGAAAATAACCAAGGAGAGAACCCCAGAGAATATCAGCATTTAAAGATTGAGAAGAATCCTATGGAAGACATTTAGAAATAGTAATCAGAGAAGTAACGGATAAATAAAGAGAATATGGTATCACAGAAGCCAAGGAGCAAATACCGAAGTAGTCATGAGATCAAACATCGCAGAATGGTCAAGTTTCAAGATGATTTTGTCATAATAAGCTGTGGACTTGAATGGAAAATTGAATAGTAGGTAAGCAGTAAGAGACAACAGGTTCTTCATTAATTTGAAGTGCCTGGCTATAAAGAGGAAGAGGAGGACAGGATGATGACTACGTAGAAATGTGAGGAACACAAATATATTTGTAGGCTAGGGAGGGTTACCAGTAAAGAAGGAACATTCAGAAAAGAGAGTCTGAAATAACTGATGGTTAGATAAGGAAGGTCCTTAAGTAAACAGATGAAAGTGTGAGCTCTAAAGTCAGACTACAGAAATTTAAATACTTATTCTATCATTTAGTAGCTATAAAACCTGAGCTAGTTAATTTTTCTTTATGCCTCAATAGGATATAAACTGGCAATGTAACAGGATGTGCCCCAGAGCACTGTTGTGAGATTAGAGTTAATATAAGAACGTAGAACCACACCTAACATAAAGTACCCAATAAATGAGATATTAATAATTATTAGAATTAAAATTATCAAATAGGATGGAATGGGAAAGATGACTTTTGAACAGAGGAAAATCTATCCTTTCCTGAGACTAGAGAAAACAAAGAAAGATTTGGTACAATTACAAATAAATTTATAAGTTTGGAGGCAGAAAATATGAGGAAATGTGGGACTCTTAAGCCTAATTTTCTCTATGAAATAATGATTATCCTCATAGAAAGATAGATAAGGGACAAAAATATAGAGGAAAATTTCCACTGTGGACAATGGGAGAGGCTGCTGACCATGAAGATATAAAAGGATTGCTAGCAGGATTCAGCAGCTTGGCTGAAACCAGAGACCAAAAATTGACCTGACATTAATCACTGTAGCTTTAATTTCCTCCAGCAACGTTCAGAAGCTTGAATGTAAAATAGTCACTAGCTAAGTAACACATAATAAGGAGGGATATGTCAACTCAGAAAGGAGGGCTCCCTAAGGACAGGCCAGTCAATTATACAGGTATGCATATAAGTCTGTGAACTTAATTTTCACATTATTCCAACAAGTTTAAAGGCATCTCTTTTGGAAACTACACAAATGTCCATCAACTGAGGTATAAATAAACAAATTATGGTACATCCACACAATGGAATATGACTCAACATGGAATAAAAAAAGAACAAACTACTGATACACATCAGCCTCAAAAAAAAAATACATAACTGATAATTTTGTATACAAGTTTTATTTTTAAAACTTTTTATTTAAGTAATCTCTACACCCAATGTGGAGCTCGAACTCCTGACCCTGAGATTGAGAGTGACATACTCTTGCCACTGAGCTAGCCAAGTGCCCCCTACATAAAATTTTTAAAAAGACAAAAGTATAGTGACAGGAGGTACATCAGTGGTTTCCTATAGCTTCTGGTAGATTGACTGCAAAGGGACACAAAAAAACCCTCCCCCAAGTTTTATTGAGATATAAGTGCCAATTAATATTGTACTAATTTAAGGTGTACAACATAATGACTTCATATATATACATACATATGAAAAATAATTATTACAGTAAGTTTAGTTAACGTGAATCATCTTACACAGTTACAAATTTTGTTTTTCTTATGGTGAGGTGATAAAACTTAAGTGATGCTGGAATAGTGCTATACCATGATTGTGGCAGTAGTAATATGACTATATGCATTTCTCAATACTCACTGTGATATACATTCAACAGTGGTGAATTTCATTGTATTTAAATTATATCTTAATAAAACCTATTTTTAAAAAGTTCTTTATTTGAAGACCTGGGTATAAAGTTCTATCAAGCATGTTGATAAAGACAGCATTTAAAAGGAGCTTCCTTCACCTAGCCTAGTCTACTGTCCCAAGATGTAATCTCTAAAATAACAGGCAAAGAAGAGTATGGTAGGCAGAATTTTAAAAGCTCTACAGTTTTTCTTTTCTTTTTTTTTTTAATTAAGCTTTTATTATTTTTCAGGAAGGAAGGCAGGGAGGGAGGGAGGGAGAGAGAGAGAAGCTCCAAGGTTTCTTATTAATTCCTTGCTGCTCCACCAGACTCACAAATGCTACATAATCCCCAGGACTTTATATAGGATGGGTTCTATCTCCATGATTGGGTTATGTTAAATGAGATGACTGACATTAAAATAGAGACATTACGTTAAAAAAAGTTTTTTTTTTAAAGTGGGGCGCCTGGGTGGCTGAGTCGGTTAAGCTCAGGTCATGACCTCACAGTCAGTGAGTTCGAGCCCTTCACTGGGCTCTGTACTGACAGCTCAGAGTCAGGAGCCTACTTCAGATTTTGTGCCTCCTCCTCTCTCTGCCTGTCCCTCACTCATGCTTTGTCTCTCAAAAATGAATAAACATTATAAATAAATGAATAAATAAATAAAGGACATTATGCAGTGAGCCTGACCAAATCACATGAGCCATTTATTTATTTATTTGTTTGTTTACATATTTATTCACTGACGGGAGATACTCGTGAGCTATTTATTTCTTTAAAATTCAACTAGAGTTGACACACAATATTATATTAGTTGCAGGTGTATACAGAGTGATTCAGCATTTATGTACATTACAAAATGATCCCATAGTAAGTCTAGTTATCATGTCACTATACAACTTATTACAACATAACTGACTATATTCCCTATGCTATACTTTACATCCCCATCACTTCTTATTTTATAACTGGAAGTCTATACCACTTAATCCCCTTCACCTATTTTGCCCATTCTCTCACTCTTTGCCCCTCCGGCAATCACCAATTTGTTTTCTGTATTTATGAGTCTGTTTCTATTTTGTTTTGTTTGTTCATGTATTTTGTTTTTTAGATTTCATAAGTGAAATTATACAGTATATTGTCGTTCTCTGACTTATTTCACTTAGCATAACATCTTCTAGGTTCACCCATGTTGTCCCATATGGGAAGATTCATTCTTTTTCATGGCTGAGTAATATTCGTGTGTGTGTGTGTGTGTGTGTGTGTGTGCATGTGCGTGTGTGTGTACACTATATCAATGGACACTTAGGTTGCTTCAGTATCTTGGGTATTGTACATAATGCTGCAATGAACATAGGGGCATATATCTTCTTGAATTACTCTTTTTGTTTATTTTGGGTAAATAACTAGAAATGGAATTGCTAAGCCAGCTGGTATTTCTATTTTTAATTTTATGAGGAACTTCCATACTATTTTCCACAGTGGCTGCACCAATTCACATTACAACAGTGCACAAGAGGTCCCTTTCCTCCACATCCTCACCAACACTTGCTACTTCATATCTTTTTGGTACTAGGCATTTTTCTTGACAGGTGTGAGGTGATATCACATGAGCTCTTTAAAATCAGAATTTTCTCAAGCTGGCTGCAGAAGTGGCAGTCAGGAATTTGAAACATGAGAGGGGTTTGATGCACAAGAAGTCATCTGTTGCTGAGATGAAGGGGGCCACATGGCAAAGACCTGACAGTGGTCTCTTAGAATTATTGATCCCTTGTCAAAAGCTAGTCAAACAATGAAGATATCAGTCCTATAGTAGCAAGAAAGTGAATTCTACCAACACTCTAAGCAGTGAAGAAGGTCTTACCCTACTTGAGCCTCAGATGAGGACACAGCTGGCTGACACCATGATTTTAGCTTTACGAGACCATCAGCAGAGGATCCAGTTAAAACATGCCAGATTTTTTACCCACAGAAACTGTAATAAATCTGTGTTGCTTTAAGCCACTAAATTTATGATAATTTCTTACACAGCAACAGAAAACTAACAGAGAGACCAATTTTAAATAGTATCTCTATCTCATCATAAAAAAGTTCTAATTTCAAACTTAACATCTATGAAGACTCCCCACAGTTAATTTCAGCTCACTGCCTCACATTACTAGTGTATGTATTCTTATTCAATATTAAGATTATAAATTACTCTAGAGACAAACTATGTCTGATGAAGCTTTAATTAAGCAACGTTTAATTAATTAACCTACTACCTCCAAAGTGTTTAACAAACTGTCTTGTTGTTAAATTAGCAGATAGAAAAAATATATATATAATGCACACACCCAACTAAAAATTTTTTTTACTCTTATCTGCATCTTTCTAAGGTAAAGTTTTATGTATACATTTAGCCATCAAGGGAATGAAGAAATTCTATATAGAGTAACAAAGTGAATCTTGAAAGATCATATAAAAATCCCTGTCAAAATGCACTGCTGATCTCTAAGTTTTTTTTAAGTTTTTTAAAAATTAAAACAAAAATACTAAATTCTGATTGCAAGATGGCAAAATGACTCTATAGCTTCCCTTCTTGCAAAATCCTACAATAAAGTTGTTGTTTTAAGTGAATAGACATCAGTGCTCAAAAACCAGCAAAACTCTTAGTAGTCCCAAGAACAGAAGGAATCTAGAGATAAAGAAAAGTCCAGAAAATCAGTTTTAAGTGAGAAACTTCATTAGCAAAAGCATGTCAGAAAGAATACTACCACAGAAGGTGTGAGCAACATGAAGCATGCCCTAAGACTTTCTGGAAGCTAAGAATATGAAAAGGTCTAGGAAAAGACAGTGGTTACAGTAAGAGTATTACTTCCATCGTATTATTCATCTCCAAAAGCCAGAAAGCACAGTTAGTTACCTTCAGATAGGAGTGATCAGAGAGGGCTTAGAGGTAAAGGTCAGGCCAATCCTCTGGGTGGCTGGTTATAATGAAGAAGAATGAGAGTCTCCTAAGCCCAGAAAATAAACTGTCAAGGTATTTGTCTCCAGAATATCAATATGTCCCATCCATTCTCTACTCTCACTGAAAACTGCACAGAAGACAGTAGCACTCTCCCATCTCACCAGGGGGCCACTCAAAGGTAAGGAGCAATAAAAGATACTCCCAAATATGAACACAGTGTCATGAACACCAAACATCTGATGAATGCTGACACTGTGAAATAGAGAAGTTAAAAACAGGGGCGCCTGGGTGGCGCAGTCGGTTAAGCGTCCGACTTCAGCCAGGTCACGATCTCGCGGTCCGTGAGTTCGAGCCCCGCGTCAGGCTCTGGGCTGATGGCTCAGAGCCTGGAGCCTGTTTCCACTTCTGTGCCTCCCTCTCTCTCTGCCCCTCCCCCGTTCATGCTCTGTCTCTCTCTGTCCCAAAAATAAATAAAAAACGTTGAAAAAAAAAAAATTTAAAAACAGAAGAAACCAAGGTAAGAAGGCCAATAGCACACTAAAAAAAAAAAAAAAAAAAAAAAAAAAAGACTAATCAATGACTATAGTATTATCAGAAAAATGAGAATATAATTAACGAGATTTAGGGGAAAACAAATTAGAATTCATGGACATGAAAACATAAGTTTCTAAATGAAAAGAAATTCATTAGATGGGCTGAACAGCAGAGTAGACAAAACAAAAGAATATGTTAGTGAGCTGAAATTTAAGCCTAGGAATACTTCTAAAACACAATAATAAGAGAGAAAGGGATAAAAAGGATAAAAAAGAAACACAGAAAAAGGGACCTTTGGTGAAAGTTCCAAACTAACCATCTAATATGAGTTCTCTTAAAGAGAAAAAGGAGAAGAAGCAGTATTTGAAGAAATGGGGCCAAATTAGTTCTAGACTTAAGGCTATTCTGGACCTGCCTAGCAGATTTTAAAAGCAAGCCTTGAAAGACTCAAATCGTTTCTAAGTAGCTTAACTGCATCCTAGAATAAAGCCCCAACATATTTAAATACAAAGAAATCCAAGATAAAATACACAATGCTGGGCATCCAATCACAAATTACTGGGTGTATGAAAAAGCAGGAAAAGAAGATTCCAATGAGGATAAAAATCAATCAATAATGACAAAAATAACAGAATTATTACAAAAGGTCATTAAAACATCTATTATAACTACGTTCAAATTTTTATTTTTAATGTTTATTTTGAGAGAGAGAGCACAAGAGGGGAAGGGACAGAGAGAGAGGGAGATGCAGAATCCAAAGCAGGCTCCAGGCTCCAAGCTGTCATGAACTCGTGAACTGTAGTGAACAGGTTCATGAACTCATGAACCTCGAGATCATGACTTGAGCCAAACTCGGACGCTCAACCAACTGAGTCACCCAGGCGCCTCTAACTATGTTCAAATTTAAGAATGTAGAGAAAAGCATAAATACTATAGGGAGAGATGCAGAAAGTATAGAAATGACCCAAATAAACTGTAAATTAAAAAATACAAGATGAAAAAAATTTCTGAGATGAAAAAAATACAATGTCTGGATGGGATTAATAGATTAGACAAAGCAGAAGAAAATATTAATGAACCTGAAGGCTGAAGGTATAGAAATAAAAACTATCCAAAATGAAAAGTAGAAAAAAGAGTGAAAAAAAATGAACAGAGGGATGTGGAGAGAACATCACACAGTCTAGTGGATGGGTAATGAGAATCCTGGAATCAAAGAGAGGGAACAGAAAAAATTTTTCAATAAATAATACATAAAATTTTTCCAAATTTGATGAAAATTATAAATTCGCAGATCCAAGAAGCTCAAAGAATCCCAACAAAATAAACATGAAGAAAACTACACCAAACTACATTGTAATCAAAGTGCTTCTAGTGGGGATGCCTGGGTGGCTCAGTCGGTTAAGGGTCCTACTTTAGCTCAGGTCATGATCTTGTAGTTCACTGAGTTCGAGTCCCGCAATGGGCTCTCTGCTCTGAGCACAGAGCCCACTTCAGATCCTCTGTCCCTCTCCTTCTGCCCTTTCCCCACTCATGCTGTGTCTCTCAAAAATAAAAAAATAAACATTAAAAAAAATTGCTTCCAGTGATAAAATGTTAAAAGTCAGTGGAGAAAAAAGATACATTACATATACAGGAAAAAGATAAGAATGACAGCAAACTTCTTGTCAGAAACAGGCATGCCAGAAGATAAATGGAGAATCATCTTTAAAGTTCTGAAAGAAAAAATTTTCAACCTATATTATACTCACCAAAAATATTTCTCAAAAATGAAGGCAAAATATTTTTTTCAGACATACAAATGGTAATCAAATTCACCAAATAACCACCACTACAAATTATTCAAGCAAAAGGACAAAATAAAGACATTTCCCAACAAATCTTGGGAAGTTTCTGCCCAAGAGAATTGCCAGAGAATATTCTCTACCATAAAGACAAAGTGAGAGCAGAATAAAATATAAGGAACAGTGATGAGGAAAGAAATATATAAATCTTGATAAGTCTAATAATTGTTTTAAAATATTTCAAATTAAAATCTGTAACTAAAATTCCAGATGCTATTAACTTTAGAGATATGGGGTAAGAGAAAACACAGGAGGTTCTCTTCTACTATCTACAGGAGGGATACAAGCACAAATTAATTCCAAAATCAAAAAACAAACTCATGTGTTAAAAATATAAAGGGTAACCATTAAAACATCTAAGTATCTTTCAGTGACATTGCAAAGAAAAAAACTGCTAAAATTTGAAATAACTACATTAATTAACTCACATTGATACCAGTTAGGATCTACTCTAAGTTATAAATCTAATCAAAATACACTACCATATCACTGACTTATTTCCTAGGTTAGCAGGATGCCTCATGGTGTGGTGAGCTGACAGAAACAATCATCAGTTATTCTGTGGACAAAAGGTCAAAAGGCATTTGTATACTTCTACAAGTCAAAACTATTAAGTTTTAAGTACTAAAATAATTATCTAAAAACCATTAATATCTTCTTGGATATGTGACTTAATTTAGTTAGCTGGAATAATTGGAGGTTTTAATATACTTTTGCTTCTAATGTGCTTTTGAAAAGATATGTAGTTATATTTATCTGAAGGCTTCCCATTTTTCTTCTACAATTCTTTGCTACCTAAAAGTATTTAAAACCAAAAGCATGTTTGAAAAAACAAAGGCAGCAATGTAAAAACTCATTTGTTTTAATATAAATATCTGGGTTGCTATGTCTACTTCTACCCTTTTTACACAAAGATAGAGCTGTAAACTTACTCCTAATTAAGCAAACCATCAACAGAATTTCACCTTGGTATAAAAGACAAGGCAGAAGAGAAGATATGTCACAACTTTTTATTCAGTAAATGTTTAAATGTTTGTAAAGAAACATAATTCATTTATACCTACCTTTTTCCAGAACTTCACTCTGAATATTAATATGCTCAAAATCTCAAAAAAAAAGAAAAAAATCATACCATATGCCCTTCGGCTCGAGCTTTATTTTGCCGTGCTTCCCGTTTTCGCTGTAGGAACTCTTCCACTTGTTTAGCTCTTTCCACAGCTAGTTGCCCTTTTTGCCTAAATAATTCGGACAAATAACAAAATCAGAAATTCTGAACATTAAATATTTCAAAAAGTTAAAAATTAGACTTATTCAAAATGTTTTCTTTGTTGCAGAATATGAAGACTGATGTGAAATAAAACCTTCTTAATGAAGAAATAGCTACATATATATTAGTATTCACTACCTAAATCACGTTCTTTACTATTCTTTTATTTGTTTTCTTTTTGAGAGAGAGAATACATGCACGCGTGACTGCGAATAAGTAAGGGGCAGAGAGAGAGGCAAAGAGAATCTTAAGTAGACTCCATGCCCACACAGAGCCTGACACGGGGCTCCATCTCACAACTGTAAGATCATGACCTGAGCGGAAATCAAGAGTGGGATACTAAACCAACGGAGCAACCCAGGTGCCACTTTCTTTACTACTTATTTTAAAATTGCTTTTTAAGATCATTTGAGAGAGAGTGCAAGTTGGGGAGGGGCAGAGAGGCAGGGTTGAGAGAATCCCAAAGAGGCTCCGTGCTGCCAACACAGAGTCCAATGTGGGACTTGAACTCACAAAACTGTGAAATCATGACCTGAGCAGAAACCAGGAGCAGCCAACTGAATGAGCCACCCAGGTGCCCCGTTCTTTACTATTTTAAATAAAAGTAAAATCTATTCTACTACTCCAAATCTTACCAAGGTTTCTCTTATATTTATTTATTCTACATATAAAATTATTTTAGATTATACTTCATTATAGGAGAATCTCAATATTTTCCAGTAGTTAAGCTTTTTTAGAATTCTGTATCAAATATATCTAAAAACCTTCTTTCAACAATATTGAAGTAAAATTAAAGCAGCATAGCAGAAATTTCAAAAATGAAAGGAATAAAAAGTTTGTGTGAGCTTTCAAAGACAAAAAGCAATGTCTGAATTCCTTGAATATTAAAAAGTAAAATGGATAGGTTATATTACTGTATCTTTCTCTGACAATTATTAAAGAATGTAAACGTGTTAAGCTTAGGCTACAAATAAAACTACAAGTAACAACCATTTATTGAACATCTAATATACATTGTGCCTGTTATTCTGTACCTAATATATACAGTGCCTTTTACATATTATGCCTGTTGTATATTTTGAGAGATAGAAAAATGAATAAAACCCAGCTCCAATAATCAGAGAACTCATAGCATAGTATCAACTGCAGTTAATTTTGGAGGTGAGTCAGAAAGATGAGCAAGTGGACTGGCTGTGCCTCTACTCAAATTTTGGCTACTAAGGCACACAAACTTCCTACAGCCTTTCTTCAAGACCATAACTAAGTTATGCTCTGAAAAATACAGGAAATAATGCACTGTCTTCCAATAGGCTTAAACACTTTCTGATTCCCATCACTGGAATTTTATAGGATTAAATAATCTCCATAGCTGGTTAAGAGCCTTTTATTATGACTGTCAGGTATGTGTAGGTAACTAACTCTTAATCTAGTGTCACATCATCAAATTCAGAAATGTACTTTACATAACCCCTGGTAGATTGAGTAGATTAAGAATAATGAATGAGAGAAGGGGGCCAAGATGGCGGAACAAAATGGAAGGTTTTTTTTGCATCTCTCTTCCCTGAAATGCAGCCAGACCAACACTAAACTATCCTGCACACCTAGAAAACTGATTGAGGATTAACACAACAAGCTGCACAACTTGAACCACAGAACTCAGCAGGTATGCAGCATGGAGAGGTGAACTGGGGGAGAGAGAAGCTGTGGAGGGCAGGGAGCTGTCTTTGCTTGTGGAGAGAGGACAGAGACGGGGGGAAGAGTACCAGAAAAGCATCCCCCAACAAAAGCAGTTGGAGAGAAAGAGAAAGAGTGGAAACAGCTGCAAGGGACTGAACAAAACAGGGAGAAAGGAGAAAGGAGAAAGGAGAAAGGAGAGAGGAGAGGGTTTAAATTCCATTAACACTCTCTAAACAGGGGAGCACAGAGTCTAAAACACCACAGCTCGATACCTGGCAGTGCTCTGGTAGGGTGAATCCCCAGGGGCAAAGTGAGAAGTCCCAGGGGTCCTCAGGTAACATGGGGAGAGGTGGTTCCCCTGATGAAACAACATTTGGTAGAGGCTGTATGGACATCTGACAGGAAAGAGTCCCAACAGACCCCAGAGATCAGCCACATTCACTGATTTTGGAACAAGGATGTTGGGGGTGAAGCCTGGCACCAGATGTGTGTTGTGATTTGCCATAATCCCTGAAATGCTGCTGCCACATGATCACAGGAACTTTTTCTGGGGCAGGCTAGTGCCCGGCTTCAGTCTCTGAATATTGGCAGTAGCACAGTTGCACAAATGTTCCTTGGTGCAGCTGGCATCTGGCCATTGCTGGGCAAGACCCACCCCCAGAGGGTCTGAGCAGGTCAAGGCTGCAGTCCCTCAGAAGTAAAGTGTTGGTAAACACAGCCCCATCTGAGATAAAACTCAGGAGGGAGGTGCCACCTGGCAGCCCGATGGCTTGGTCACGGACAGTGTAGAAGTGGGGAGTGGACGGAAGCCAGAGACAAAGGAGGGGTGCTGGTTGAGGGCAGCACAGACTTCTGAAACTAGACACTGGGTACCTGGGTGACATCATTTTCACTCCTCCCACGCATGAACATACACACCTATATGCGCCACAACAATGCACCCCAGTAAGCTAAGCAGTGCCATCTAGTGGAGAATGGAGTCATTAAACTAAGCCTCCCCCAACCCCGAACTGGGCCAACCACAAGTCTTGAAGAACACCATAAGTCGCTCCACCTGCTTAGTTTATGGACTGTAAAGTGCTTCATAGTTTGACTCCTAGGGGAAACTGTAGGTAATTTCAATCGTATCTCATTCTGTTCACCGGTCCATCTATTCAATTTTTGTTTCCTTTTTCTTTCTTTATTCTTGAATAAAGACAGAAAAAAAATTAATTCTTTTTTCCATTTTTACATAAAAAGATTGTTCTTTAAATATTTTCTGCTGTATTTTTCACTTTTTTGTAAATTTTTAAAACTATTTTATTGTCATCATCTCCTTTTATTCTATTTTACTGTATTCATTTTCTCAAATTTTCTAATGTTTTCCTTTTTTCTCCTTTTTTTTTCTTTTCATTCCCTTTTTTCTCTATTCTATCAAGCTTCTTTCAACAACCAGACCAAAACACACCTAGGATCTGGCATCCTTTATTTGATTTTTTGTGTGTTGTTTTTAATTTTTTAATTTTTATTTTTTTTACTTTATTAATTCCTTTTCTTCCTTCAAAACGACAAAACAAAGGAATTCACCCCAAAAGAAAGAACAGGAAGAAATAACAGCCAGGTACTTAGTCAACACAGACACAAGCAAGATAGAATTTAGAATTTAGAATCTGAACAAGAATTTAGAATCACAATCGTAAGAATACTAGCTGGGGTTGAAAATAGATTAGAATCCCTTTCTGTGGAGGTAAAAGAAGTAAAAGCTAGTCGGGATGAAATCAAAAATGCTATAACTGAGCTGTTCTCGAATGTATGCAGTGGCGGCAATAACGGATGAAGCAGAGCAGCAAATCAGCAATATAGAGGACAAACTTATGGAGAATAATGAAGCAGAAAAAAAGAGGGAGACTAAGGCAAAAGAGCAGGATATAAGAATTAGATAACTTAGTGACTCACTAAAAAGGAATTAACATCAGAATCATAGGGGTCTCAAAGCTTATGTGAGCAAATCAGAGCAGAAAATTTTCCTAACCTGGGAAAAGACACAGACATCAAAATCCAAGAAGCACAGAGGATTCCCAATAGATTCAACGAAAACCAACCATCAACAAGGCGTATCATAGTCAAATTCACCAAATACTCACTCAGGCAAGGAAAGATTCATGAAAGCAGCAAGGGAAAAAAATAAGTCCTTAACCTACAAGGGAAGACAGATCAGGTTTGCAGCAGACCTATCCATAGAAACTTGGCAGGCCAGAAAGGAGTGGCAGGATATATTCAGTGTGCTGAATTGGAAAAATATGCAGCCAAGAATTCTTTATCCAGCAAGACTGTCATTAAAAATAGGAGAGATAAAAAGTTTCCCAGACAAACAAAAACTAAAGGAGTTCATGACCACTAAACCAGCCCTGCAAGAAATTTTAAGGGGGACTCTCTGAGGGAAGAAAAGATTAAAAAACAGAAAAAATAGACCAAAGGCGACAAAGATGAGAAAGGACCAGAGAACAACAACAGAAACTCCAACCCTACAGTCAATATAATGGCAATAAATTTATATTTTTCAATACTCACTCAAAACATCAATGGACTAACCACTCCAATCAAAAGACACAGAGTAGGGGCGCCTGGGTGGCGCAGTCGGTTAAGCGTCCGACTTCAGCCAGGTCACGATCTCGCGGTCCGTGAGTTCGAGCCCCGCGTCGGGCTCTGGGCTGATGGCTCAGAGCCTGGAGCCTGTTTCCGATTCTGTGTCTCCCTCTCTCTCTGCCCCTCCCACGTTCATGCTCTGTCTCTCTCTGTCCCCAAAATAAATAAAAAACGTTGAAAAAAAAAAATTAAAAAAAAAAAAAAAAAAGACACAGAGTAATAGAAATGGATAAGAAAACAAGATCCATCTAAATGCTGTTTACAAGAGACCCATTTTAAACTTAAAGACACATTCAGATTAAAAGTAAGGGGATAGAGAACCATCCATCATGTTAATGGACATCAAGAGAAAGCCAGAGTAGCCATACTTATATCAGACAATATAGATTTTAAAATAAACACTATAACAAGAGATGAAGAAGGGCCGTATATCATAATTAAGGGGTCTATTCACCAAGAAGATCTAATAATTATAAACAATTATGCTCCAAACATGAGAGCACCCAAATATATAAATCATTTAATCACAAACATAAAGAAACTCATTGATAACACCATAATAGTAGGGGACTTCAACACCCCACTTACAACAATGGACAGATCATCTAAACAGAAAATCAACAAGGAAACAATAGCTTTGAATGACACACTGGACCAGATGGACTTAACAGATATATTCAGAACATTTCATCCTAAAGCAGCAGAATACACATTCTTCTCGAGTGCACATGGAACACTCTCCAGAATAGATCACATACTGGGACATAAATCAGCCCTCAACAAGTAAAAAAAGATCAAGATCATACCGTGCATATTTTCAGACCACAACACCATGAAACTCAAAATCAACCATAAAAAAATTTTGGAAAAATAACAAATACTTGGAGACTAAAGAACATCCTATTCAAGAATGAATGGGCTAACCAAGAAGTTAAAAAGGAAATTAAAAAGTACAAGGAAGCCAATGAAAATGATAAGACCGCAGCCCCAAACCTCTGGGATGCAGCAAAGGAGTCATAAGAGGGAAGAATATAGCAATCCAGGCCTTACTAAAGAAGGAAGAAAGGTCTCAGATACACAACCCAACCTTCCACCTTACAGAGATGGAAAAAAGAAAAAATAAATTCCAAAACCAGCAGAAGACAGGAAATAATAAATATTACAGAAGAAATCAATGCTACTGAAGCTCCTCCCCCCCAAAAAAAAAACCCAAGTAAAACAGATCAATGAAACCAGGAGCTGTTTCTTTGAAAGAATTAACAAAATTCATAACCCCCTCACCAGTTTTATCAAAAAGAAAAAGGAAAGGACCCAAATACATAAAATCAAGAATGAAACAGGAGAGATCACAACCAACACAGCAGAAATACAAATAGTAAGAGAATATTATAAGCAATTATATGCCAATAAAATAGGCAATCTGGAAGAAATGGACAAATTCCTAGAAACATATACACTAGCGAAATAGAACATCTGAGCAGACCCATAACCAGTAAAGAAATAGAATTAATAATCAAAAATCTCCCAAAAAACAAGAGTCCAAGGTCAGATGGCTTTCCAGGGGAATTCTACCAAACATTTAAGGAAGAGTTAACACCTATTCTCTTGAAGCTGTTCCAAAAAATAGAAATGGAAGGAAAACTTCCAAACTCTTTCCATGAAGCCAGCATTACCTTTATTCCAAAACCAGACGAAGACCCCACCCCACTAAAAGGGGGAAATACGGACAAATTTCCCTGATGAACACGGATGCAAAAAATCCTCAACAAGATACTAGTCAATCGATCCAACAATACATTAAAAAAATTATTTACCATGACCAAGTGGGATTTATACCTGGGATGCAGGACTGGCTCAATATCTGCAAAACAATCAATGTGACACATCATATCAATAAAAGAAACGACAAGAACCACATGATCCTCTCAACAGATGCAGAGACAGCATTTGACAAAATACAGCATCCTTTCTTGATAAAAACCCTCCAGAAAATAGGGATACAAGGATCATACCTCAAGATCATAAAAGCCATATATGAAAGACCCATTGCTAATATCATCCTCAATGGAGAAAAACTAAGAGCTTACCCCCTACAGTCAGGAACACGACAGGGATATCCACTCTCACCACTGTTATTCAACATAGTATTGGAAGTCTTAGCCTCAGCAGTCACACAACACAAAGGAATTAAAGGCACCCAAATTGGCCAGGAAGAAATCAAACTTTCACACTTTGCAGAGGACATGATAGTCTATACGGAAAACCCAAAAGATTCTACCAAAAAACTGCTAGAACTGATCCATGAATTCAGCAAAGTCGCAGGATATAAAATCAATTCACAGAAATCAGTTGCATTCCTATATACCAATAATGAAGCAACAGAAAGAGAAATCAAGGAATCAATCCCATTTACAATTGCACCAAAACCCATAAAATACCTAGGAATAAACATATCCAAAAAGGTGAAAAATCTATCAAAAGCTTATGAAAGAATTTAAAGAACACAGGAAAAAAATGGAAAAATATTCCATGCTCCTGGATTGGAAGAACAAACATTGTTAAAATGCCAATACTACCCAAAGGAATCTATTAATTCAATGCAATCCCTATCAAAATAACACTAGCATTCTTCACAGAGCAGAAGAAACAACACTAAAATTTGTATGGACCCAGAAAAGACCCCGAATAGCCAAAGCAATACTGAAAAAGAAAACCAAAGCTGGAGACATCATAGACTCGGACTTCAAGATGTATTACTAAGGTTTAATCATCAAGACAGTATGGTGCTGGCAAAAAACAAACACTTGGATCAGTGGAACAGAATAGAGAACCCAGAAACAGACCCACAAACTTATGGCCAACTAATCTTTGACAAAGCAGGAAGAGTACCCAATGGAATAAAGACAGTCTCTTCAGCAAATGGTGCTGGGAAAACTAGACAGCAACATGCAGAAGAATGAACTTGGACCACTTTCTTACACCATACACAAAAATAAACTCAAAATGGATGAAAGACCTAAATGTAAGACAGAAAGCCACCAATATCCTAGAAAAGAAAGCAGACAAAAACGTCTCTGACCTCGGCCACAGTAACACTTGACATGTCTCTAGAGGCAAGGGAAACAAAAGCAAAAATGAACTATCGGGGCCTCAT
Organism: Neofelis nebulosa; assembly: GCF_028018385.1. Classification (NCBI taxonomy): domain Eukaryota; kingdom Metazoa; phylum Chordata; class Mammalia; order Carnivora; family Felidae; genus Neofelis; species Neofelis nebulosa. Next base: position 60,267,500 of record NC_080784.1, on the reverse strand, counting down.
CAAAATAAAAACCTTCTGCACAGTGAAGGAAACAATCAGCAAAACTAAAAGGCAACCAACGGAATGGGAGAAGATATTTGCAAATGACATATCAGATAAAGGGTTGGTATCCAAAATCTATAAAGAACTTATCAAACTCAACATCCAAAAAACAAATGATCCAGTGAAGAAATGGGCAATAGACATGAATAGACACTTCTCCGAAGAAGACATCCAGGCGGCTAATAGACAAATGAAAAAATGCTCAATGTCACTCATCATCAAGGAAGTATAAATCAAAACCACCATGCCACCATGAAATACCACCTCACACCTGTCAGATTGGACAACAATAACAACTCAGGCAATGACAGATGTTGGCGAGGATGCGAAGAAAGAGGATCTCTTTTGCACTGCCAATGGGAATGCAAACAGGTGCAGCCACTCTGGAAAACAGTGTGGAGGTTCCTCAAAAAATTAAAAATAGAACTATCCTATGACCCAGCAACTGCACTACAAGGTATTTATCCAAGGGATACAGGTATGCTGTTTCGATGGGACACATGCACCCCAATATTTATAGTAGTGCTATCGACAGTAGCCAAAGTATGGAAAGAGTCCAAATGTCCATTGACAGATGAATGGACAAAAAGAAGACGTGGTGTATATATACAATGGAGTATTACTCGGCAATCAAAAAGAATGAAATCTTGCCATCTGCAACTATGTGGATAGAACTGGAGGGTATTATGCTAAGCAAAATTTATCAGAGAAACACAAATATCATATGACTTCACTCATATAAGGAACTTAAGATACAAAACAGATGAACATAAGGGAAGGGAAGCAAAAAATAATATAAAAACAGGGAGGGGACAAAACATAAAAGATTCTTAAATATAGAGAACAAACAGAGGGTTCCTGGAGGGGTTTTTGGGAGGGGGAATGAGCTAAATGGATAAGGGGCATTAAGAAAGATACTTGCTGGAATGAGCACTGATCCCCTATACATAGGGGATCAATCACTGAAATCTACTCCTGAAATCATTATTGCAGTGTATGCAAATTTGGATGTAAATTAAAAAAATAAAAATAAAAAATACTAAAAAAAAAAGAATAATGAATGAGAAATTTGTATATGCCTCTGTAGTACACATGTGCTATACTCTAGCCGTCATATTATACACTGTATAATTACAAGATTATTATCTAGTCTGGATGCAACATATCTCCTGCATATGTCCAGGCAAGGCTTGATTCTAGTCGTCTACAGGCCCATTATACAAGGCTGGGTCCGACAAGGGAGGATAAACTTTAAGAGAATATGATACTCGGATGTGTGATATGAAACTGTATGTCTTCCAGGCTCTTCTGGGGAGTCCTAGAAGCTTACACAACCACTTGCAATTAAGTAAAATTGCTGATCTCACTGCTATGTATCCTGACCACATCTCAAACCTTTGTAGAAGTAAAACATGTTTGATTTCCCATCCTAAGATACCATGTCCAATGTGTGTCAGTCTAAACCTGCAAATGACATATATTAATACTTAGAATTATTTTACTAAAACCTGATCATATGTATAACAGTTTTGACTTACAGATTTTCACAGTACATATATAAAGTACTATCTGTTGTATTTATTTATATCATTTATAGGTTTTGCTTCTCGAATAACCTTTTCCTGAGCTGGTTTAAATAAGCAGGTTTACGTTACTCGTTGCTTCCATCACAAACTTACAACGTGCAGTAATTTTTGTTTAACATTATTTCTTTTTCCCTCTCATTTATTAAACAAATACTTATTGTCAACTATTTGCTAATATTATGTCGATCTTTGAAGATGTAAAGCTGTATAAAACAGAATTCCAGAAATGCGAGGTTGATTCGATATATACAAATCAGAGCAATAAACCTTATTAAAAGAATAACAAAAGACAAAAATTAGTTTAATTGATTCTATAGCCCCTCATAATGCTTAAAAACCTACAAACTGTCTTAATTTTTCACATGCATTTCTGTTAACTACTTCATATACACCAAAAGAAAAGTCCATACTCATATTCATATTCCTCTCTAAAATAATAAAACTATACTAAACTATGGACACAAACTGTGCTAGACTCATGGAGATAAGTCAGAAATAGTCAATTTATTTAATAGTGATTTTGTTCATTAAACATTATTAAGAATTCAGAGACACTTACTGTTTTAGACAAATTACTCTATCTTTTGAGTTCCAAAATTATACCGCCTAAAATAAGTAAAACAGTATTCTAGATTAATAGTATAGTAATGATAATATAAATACTGTATAAACCACAATTATATAGTAATAAACTAGGAATTTGGGAAAATGCAGAGACATTAAAATGGGTTCAAAGGAAGTAATTATTCTAAGACAAACTCATTTTTTCCATCTTGAAAAGAGGGGAGGGAAAAAAGGAGTAGTAAGTTTTTTCATTTCCTTTTCTTATACATTCTTTTACATCCTTTTCTTATTCATACAAAGGCATGAATAAGTGCCAAGGTTACTTCACATCCACAGCTCAAATCTTTTACAGGTAAGAGGTATTTAAAATTTTTGAAGGATGATTATGAGTGATTATTTTAAGAGGCGATAATAACACAAAAACATGTAACAATCTAGGTAGAAGAAATAATCAGAGAAATAAAAAATGAGTCAGTGTGGTTTAAAGTAGAAGAGCTAGGATGGCACAGAGTTAATGAGATAGGAAAAGAATATATGGGGCTTATTCATTAAGTTTCCTCCTCTGTTCCATGGCATAACGTCTATCTGATGGAACGGAATTGGTGTGAGCTTTACTCAAATTAAATGATACAATAGAGAGCAAAAGACTTGGAAAAGTAAAAGCATCTATAAAACACAAATGTTAAGAGGCGCTCAATAGTTTTATAAAATGGTCTTACATGGCTGAAGCTCTAATATTAAAAAGTTAATTGAATGGAAGTTCATCCTTTGCAACAAATGTACCACTCTGGTGGGGGATGGTGATAAGGGGGAAGGCTATGTATATGGGGGGACAGGGATAATATATAGGAAATCTCTGTACCTTCTCCCTCAGTTTTGCTGTGAACCTAAAATTGCTCTAAAATAAAGTCTTTTTTAAAAAATCTAATTGAAGAGGTATGTTAAGACATAAGACACAGATATAAGCAAAGTCAGACTGGCCAGAGTTGCTGATAAGAAGGGAAGAGGAAAGATAAGTGAAGTCATAAAGGAGCAGGCAAATGTGGGCATTGCAAAATATAAGAAAAAGAGAATGTGAAAGAGTTAGTTGTGTATAAATTTCAGTTTGCTGATTCAGTTTGAATTAGGGAAAAGAACTGACCAGGAACAACAATGACATACAAATTTTAATAAAACCAGATGCTTTGACAATGTTCTTTAATGCCAATGACCACTAAAAAGTACAAGGCAAAAGAATCATAATATTTAAATTGGAGGAGACCTTAAGTATTAACTAGTCTAACTTCTTGCTGAATAAACCATTCCTCTAGTCCCACCTGGATATACCTGGCACATGGCCATTCAAAGCTCTAGTTTAATAGTTTCAGCTTGAGGACATTCACTAAGTCGCATGATGGTCCACCCATTGAACAGCCCTCATAATTAGCTAAAGTCTGTTTCTCTACTTCTCCTAGTCATAGTAATTCTACACTGTGGAAATATATAAATAAGTCTGATTCTTCTTCTACGTGAAAAGCCATCCAATTCTTCCAAGCTTCCTCCTTTAAGTATATTTTCTTTAATGGTGGCTGGATTCTCCCAGCTCCTTTAATTTTCCTAATAAATAATCCTCACTAAAGTCAACATGGCACAACAGTTAAATGAGTGAACTCTGGAAACAAACTGTCCACTTTCAAATGCTACTTTTACTAATAAACAGTTATGTGGCCTCCAACATATTATTTGTTTATGCAGTGCCTCAATTTCTCCATCTGTAAAATAGGGAGAATAATAATACCTGCTCCATAGCATTGGTGATAAATAAATAAGTAAATACCATAGGCACTTGCCATTATTCATAGTAGTTATGTTCTAAAAAGTCACCATGAGTACTGAAGTAGAGAATACTGAATCATTATCCCCTAGGAGAAACACAGGGTTATGTTCCTGCTAGCCTCTTATTACAACATCTTTGACAATGCATTGATATATAACATTGTTTTACGTATGTTTCTATTTAAAGATACTTTATTCAATGTATATAGCCTGAATTCTCAGCCAATAACACTATAACTCACATTGGAGCAAAGCTCATTTGACACAAATAATTCCTCCACAAGGCACATCATAACCTTTCTGCACGTAGGAACACCAGACAACACTTCAACACTGTGTTTGAGGGCCATTTTAAACAGTGAAATCATCAAGAATATGCACACAAGTGTAAAAAAAAATGTGAATACAACACAAAAAACACATTTGTGTATGAGTGCTGAAACAAGAAAGCAGAACATTGTCTTTTCAACCTCAGCTTGGAATACGTGCATTGGGTGCCTCAAATTTTTTGCTGCTCTGTGCGTGTCCATGAATGACCATGAAAGCACTGGGAGTATTGATTGTGGGGTTATGCATAAATTTTAGCAAGTAGTCTAATTCACAAACACGCAATCAATAAGTAATAAGAATTCACTATATATGTAAATTACTTGAAAGTGGTCCTGGAAGGAAGTGTCCAATTAAATATTAGCTCCTATTTTTATTATCGTTATCCTTACAAATCACTATTTTTATAGGTATCTAGTGTGTCAATACCCTTTTGTGTAACCAGTATAGAATACAGTGAAAACTTCAACTCCTCTACTACTTTAATTTTATATATTTTAAAAACTTCTTGGCGTGCCTGGGTGGCTCAGTCAGTTGAGCGTCTGACTTCGTCTCAGGTCATGATCTCACAATTTGTGAGTTTGAGCCCAGCGTCAGGCTCTCTGCTGTCAGCACAGAGCATGCTTCTGATCCTCTGTCCCTCTATCTCTCTGTCCCTCCTCTCTTGTGCTCTCTCTCTCTCTCTCTCAAAAGTAAACATTTAAAAAAGAAAACTTCTTGGGGCACCTGGGTGGCTCAGTTGGTTAAGCATCTGACTCTTGGTTTCGGCTCAGGTCATAATCTCACAGTTCTTGAGTTCGAGTCCTGTGTCGGGCTCTGTGCTGCCAGCACAGAACCTGCTTGGGATTCTCTCTCTCCCTCTCGCTCTCTGCCCCCCCCCCCCCACTGGCTCACTGGCGCTCCTCTTTCTCTCTTCCTCTCTAAAATAAATAAATAAACATTAAAAAACAAAACAAAAAAACACTTCAGCTCTTAAAAAGCTACTGGTACTAGAAGGGGCACTGTCATATACTGTTAGAATGAACATAAATTGGTAGTTTTTCCAGCCAGAAATTTAATAATATTTAGTTAATAAATGCATCTAGTTAAATACATTTGATAAATGTATTAATGTTTATTTCTAGGATCTTTACCAAGAACATAACTGACCAACTCCTTTAACCCACTAACTGCCCTTCTAAGATTCCATTATACAGAAATGAGAAACATAAAGTTTGGCAAAAAATATTCCAAAAAAGTGAAAAATTACAAACGATGGATAAATTATGGTAATTCAGGCACTGGAATCTTACAGACATCAAAATTCCCTTGCAAATGATTTCAGCATGGGAAAATGTTATAGTAAAAAATGTTAGATTAAAAAAAAAAACCCACCAGATACAAATTTGTATACATGACTTGATCTCCAGTGACTAAGGAAAAATATATGAAGAAAAAGTGCAAGAAAAAAAGATCAAAGTCTTTACAGTAACTGCCTCTGTAGACAGGAGTAGTGATTTCCATTCCTGCTTCCTAAAACCCTCCTATACTTCAGTTTTTCCAAAACACCTGTATCACTTCGGCAAGCAGAAAGGCAAGACAAAAAAGCCACTTGTGACTTTCCTTTTCCCATGAGCAAACAGGGGAGAAAACAGGGATGAATGTTTGGTTAAGAATCCTATAAAAGGGATGTGACAAGATGGTTAGCTTCTAGTATTTTTAAAACAGGAAATATGTGAGCAGCTCTGAACTAAGCAAAGGAAGCAGTATTAAAGGGGGACTTGAGGATAACAAGGACAAAAAGGAGTAAATGCCTTTGAGTGAAGCAAAACATTGAGGGGCAAAGACAACAGCTTAAGTATGAGGGAGGAGTAAAAGTTGTTGATCCATGTAATAGGATATATATGTAAATATGAGACACTGGGTATTAGTAAGCATGGAATTAGGAGAATATCACACACACAGTAATTAAATCTTCTCCTTACCAATGATGACTAGCTATAAAAGATAAGGGCAAAGACAAGAAAAGAAAAGAAAAAAGAAAGAAAGAAAGAAAGAAAAAAAAAGAAAAAAGATAACGGCCTTTGTTTTTTTAAGTTTATTTATTTTCAAAGAGAGAGCACATGAGCAGGGGAGGGGAGAGAGAAAGGGAGAATCCCTAGTTCGATGCAAGCCTTGATCTCACAAACTGCAAGATCATGACCTGAGCTGAAATCAAGAGCCAGCCACTCAACCAACTGAGCCACCCAGGTGTCCCCAAAAATAAGGGCATTTAAATTCTTATAGCACAATTATACCAGCTTGAAGGCTTTTCTATTATTTTTCTTTTTCATTTACAAGGAGTTTGCAAGAGAGAAGCAAATCTTTGAAACATGTTTAAACTTGCTTCTTTTCCCCTAATTTAACCTATTGTGAATATATCCTCTACAGGATCTGAAATTAAAATAAATAAGTTGGACAACTCAGTATTAAACTGTAAAATCAACACACTAAAAAAAAAGGGGGGGAGCTGTAAAGCTACCCTATTGTGAGACAAAGGCAAGGTTTTGTTGAGACCCGATTGCATTAATATACAAATTTTAAAAAACTTGAGATGATAGTATTAGATGCAAAAGTAATGGTGAGAGAGATGAAGGATGCCCAAAAAGCTCCCCCTGCAACCATCCAAGCAATGACCAAGGGAGGAGATGCTCAACTCAGCCTGGAGACCTCTTCATACAGGCCTATTTCTACTATACAGACGCATATGTCAAGATGTGAAAGCACCCCAAAGGACCAAGTAATTCAGGCTCAGAACAGCAGTTGTGACTAGCGAGTGTTCATTCTCTGAGCAGTGGTGTTCTATCACTAATTTTTAATAGTTGCCAATATAAAGAAATGACTACATATTTTCTACAAATCCAAATTTATTTAATCCAAAAGGATAATCTATATTCTAAGATGGCATCAATCTACATTTTTCACATCCAAATGTCCATTCTTTTATCAAAGGATGGAATTAGGGCTGATAAATTTTTTAAAATGAACTTGGCAAAATTAAAAGGTAGCAGAATTCCTCAAGCAGGTCCTCTATTTATTTTATTTTATTTTATTTTATTATTTTATTTAGCTAGTAAATAAATGCCAATCTAAACGAAAGCCAGAATAATGAATAGGCATTAACCAGGCAAAATGGGCAGAGGCAAAGTCATGCTAGGCAGAGGGAGCAGGAGATGCAAAGGAACAAGGATGAGAAAACACGTCTTTTACTTCTCCACTCCCAGAAGTACAGAAAGAGGGAGCACAAAAATAAGGAGTACACAGGCCTCTATGAGACCTTGTAGGCCATTTAAAGGCTATTATTTGATCCAGGGGCCAAGGAAGGGTCACTAGCTCAATTTCTCTCAATGTGTGCTATTTATAAACCTTTTCTAGGTATAAATTTTTTGATCAGATAATTTTTCAGACTCAAAAGTTCATCAAATTTATTCCTGTTAAATTATATCTAATTCAGGTTCATAGTAGCTATGGTCTACTGAGATTATTTTGTTTCCTGATCAATCGTACCACACATTTACTATTTCTTTCCACTTTACATCTTCTGGAAATGTGATGACTGTATCCTTTAAATGTTTTTTAATGCACCCCTTAAAAATGAAGATTAGTTTGAGGAGGACAAGCTTCTACATATTTTTATTTGGATGACATGAAAATACCAACCGGCAGCCTCTGCATATAATTCTTTAACCAGTTACTAATCCACCTAACAATCTTTATTTCTATTTCTTCACCTTATCTACATTGAGACACCCTGGCAACAATAAATTGCTTTGGTTTATCTACTCTACGAGGTATCTAATTTTTTCACAATGCTTCTAGACCAAGAGAAATACCTAGTAGTTCTATTTACTAATTAATTACTACCAAACTGTTTGAGTAGTGGTCTGTGCTTTGTCCAACAGATGTAGTTGTGTTTCCCTTCAAAATTATAAAATATCCATGGCACTATGATGCTCCAGTTTGCCTCACCACACAGTTTGAGAACTAAAGTTCTAGCCTATAATTCTAAAAAACAAAACAAAACAAAAAAATTTGACATAATATATTCTGTGTGAATTTATACTTTGTCCAAGTGATTGCCACTTCCTCCTAAGATGTTTGCAGGCATCACTTTTAACCTTGCCAGGGATCAACACGAAGAAAACTGGTCTAAGTATATAGACTATGTTTTTTGAAAATTATATGATACTTGATGATCTTTGGTTGTCTGCCAATTCTTCTGTTTTCCATATCTTCAAACACAACCAAAATAAATTCACTGAGTATATATGAAACTTCATGCAATCCTTGGCATCATCTTTAATGTTAACCCAATATTTTAAAATTTTATAACCAAGCAAAGCAATAACTTTTTACCTTATTCACTAGTAGTATCTTGAGTAGTATCTTCATAACAGAGTGTTTAAGAATTCTACAGTCAGATGGATTTAGTTTAAATCCGAACTCTACCACTTACTAGCTGCCTGACCATGCATAAGTTTTAAATCTCTATAAATTCTAATTTCTTCATTTTTACTAAAAGAATAATAACTAATCCATAGGGTTGCTGTAATGAATAAATACAAGTTGATATACAATAAGAGTTCAATAATACCTACCATCAATAATAACAATAAATTCATGCAACATAAGAAAATGCATACTATTTATCTGAATACCACTAAGCCAACAGAGTTGACACAAATGAAATAAAAATGATCTTATAACCACAAATTATTTAAAAACTGAAAATTAAAATAGTGAAAATATACCTAATGCAAAACAAAGATTGAATGGAAGATGTGGTATATTGGAAAAGGCAACTGAGAAACAGAGCCATTTAAGACAATTTGAAACTCAAATATATGCAAACATTTCAAGGTTATAATAGGAATTTGATGCAAATGGCCCAATATAGTGCAATTTGTCATTCCAAGTATGCAGAATCAAGAAACATTGTGGAAGATGAACAGTGTGAAGAAACATAACATAGTTTTCTCTATTTTCTTTATACTATCATGTGGGAAACAAAGGCAAATGAAAAATTAAATTTCCTTACAGCTTATAGTCCATTGATAAGTCCTTGAAACAGGCAGAGTAACATTCCTCTAGGAACTCAGCTGCCTTGATGATGACACTTTGCTAAGGGTGAAAGGCAATCTTAGCTTAACATTATCCTGACCTCCAGGATCCTGTAAGTCTACTTTAACATATAAAAATTCCTTTGGAAACTTTTTATCTCAACCACCCTCCCAACATATATGTTGGCAATCATACTCTAAGCTTATGGCCCCCTGATATAAATCTGAAAGGTCTCGTGACTGAGTTTTTACTAAACACTAATAAATGACCTTTTCCTAACATCAGCTACCCCCCTCAAGGTCCTAGAAACCTTGTTTCCAAAATACCTTAGATTTACACTATTCCTAATCCCACTTGTCACAACCCCAGTGCAGATCTTTCTGCTCACAGGTCCTATTTCCGTATTTTAATAAAACCACCTTTTTACACTGAAGATGTCTCAAGAATTCTTTCTTAGCCATCAGCTCAGAACCCCAACATTTTCTACATCATACTATACATATTTATTTTAGATTTGATTAATATAAAACTAAATAAAGCCAAATTTTATACTATAAAGATAAATAACACCACAGGATAAAAGCCATGAACAAAATTTGCTTTCTCATTTCATAAAAAAAAAAAATGCATATTTGTGAGTCAGTAAGTAGCCTTCCTTTCTCAAAAACAGAATCTACAATTAGCTTAATACTTCAGGCTAGTGTATATAATTCATAAAATTAATTTATATTCACCTCAATTATTTACCTCTGCTCACCTACATTTAAATCATCTTCTATAATGGGGGGGGGGGATCATAAAGGTTTTTATTACATTCGAAAGGATTCTCCTTAAGATGACAAGAAGAAGGCTGGGGCGCCTGGGTGGCGCAGTCGGTTAAGCGTCCGACTTCAGCCAGGTCACGATCTCGCGGTCTGTGAGTTCGAGCCCCGCGTCAGGCTCTAGGCTGATGGCTCGGAGCCTGGAGCCTGTTTCCAATTCTGTGTGTCTCCCTCTCTCTCTGCCCCTCCCCCGTTCATGCTCTGTCTCTCTCTGTCCCAAAAATAAATAAAAAACGTTGAAAAAAAAAATTTTAAAAAAAAAGATGACAAGAAGAAGGCAATATAACTAAATTTTCACAAAATGGTATCTGCTCTTTTTTATATACGTGTTCTACTTTTTTTTTTTTTTTTTTTTTTTTTAAAGTTTATTTATTTATTTTGAGAGACAGAGCAAGCACAAGCTGGGGAGGGGCACAGAGAGGGAGAGACAAAATCACAAGCAGGCTCCACAGCATTAGCACAAAGCCTGATGCAGCGCTCGAGCTCACAAACCGTGAGATCATGACCTGAGTCGAGCCGAAGAGCTGATGCTTAACTGACTATGCCACCCAAGTGCCCCAGTATCTGCTCCTTTTTAACCAGACATTTTATAGAAGAAATGGGAATATCTAAGGAAACACATATGCATCTTTTTAAGTTTATTTATTTATTTTGGGAGGGAGAGAGAGTGAGAGAGAGAGAGAGAGAGAGATCCTTTGTGTATAAGCATGTGTAGGGGAAAAGCAGAGAGAGAGAGAGAGAGAGAGAGAGAGAGAGAGAGAGAGAGAGAGAGAGAGAATCCCAAACAGGCTCCATGCTGTCAGCACAGAGCCCAATATGGGGCTTGAACTCACAAACTGCGAGATCATGACCTGACCCGAAACCAAGGGCCAGATGCTTAACTGAGTGAACCACCAAGATGCCCCATAAACATGTGTGCATTCTTAAGACAAAAGGAACCATGCAAATTAAAGTTACTGACTGCTATCATATTAAGTTAATTCAAGGGATGAAAAAGAAAAATCTGATGAACAGGATCACAGAGAGCCATAAATCAGAGATGAATATAAAGAGAAAACAAGCACAAACAACAAAGAGAAAAAAGTGGGATTCTAAGTGATATGGGGAAAAAAAGACAAAAAAAGCATACTTTGGAATTTTGCATAAAGTGTGATTCCATTTAAATATATTCAGATTTATTTAAAGCAAGTGGGTGAAATTATTACAACCATATGTTGGCTCAAAGTTATCACATGTTCTTTTACATATGCTCAGACTATAACATATAAATAAGCTACAAAAATTAGGCTGAAATGAAAAAGCTGCATGTTTGCCACATGCAGTCAAAGGCCAAATTTGTACCTAAGAAAATTACTGCATCTAAAAGGCAAAGACATATTCTGTGTAATCAATACAGAAAACATCCGAAAAGTATAAGTACTAAGCTATACATGACATAAAACAAAATTACACATGAGGATGAATTTATGGATCATCATAGTTCAGCCTGTTTGTATTGGCTTGTTTAGATACAATCTTCAATCTTTTCAAAGATTTTCTAATAGCATCAGGATTTGGGAAATGGTGATGACCTATAGCCCCATTAGGAAATCCTAGATGTAGTCCAGGTGAAATTCCTCTGTAGATAAACATGCACAGTTGGTGTGGGAAACATAGACAGAAGGAAATGATAGATAAAATTAAATTTCCTTATAACCTGCAGCCCACTGACAAATACTTGAGACAGGCAGAGTAGGACATTCCTCCATGAACTCCCAAGTGACTTTTTTTTTATATGAAATTTATTGTCAAATTGGTTTCCATACAACACCCAGTGCTCATCCCAACAAGTGCCCTCCTCAATGCCCATCACCCACTTTCCCCTCTCTCCCACCCCCCATTAATGTTAATGCTTTGCTAGAGGGGAAAACAACTTTAGCTTCACAATAGCTAGGTCTTCAGTATTCTATAAGTCTTCCTTAACGTATGAAAATCCTTTTGGAAACCTCCCTTGCCTTTACCTCCTCCAACTTCCAGGTATGTAATCAATCTCTCCTCACAATCCCAAGGGAGCTTTTTCTGCCCAGGGGTCCTATTCCCGTGCTTTAATAAAACCAACTCTTTTTACCGAAGACTTCTCAAGAATTCTTTCTTGGCATTTGGCTCCAAACCCCAACAATTTTCCACATCACAATGACTTTTATTATTTTCTCTGAAGCAAAGCATAAGCAACTTCTGCAGAACATAGCCATACCTTTCTGGATGTCTTCGGCCATATATTTCTCCTTTCCATTTAGTTTGATTATCTTCTGCTCTTTGCTGTTGCATTTGATCAAAAATAGCATGATAATGTTCATACTGTCCTCTAGAAGAAAAAGGTGATGGAGCCACAGCCCCTCCACTGCCAAAAAAGGGAGCCTAGGAATTAAACAAACAGCTCTCACATGTTTATCTCATAAGACCCAAAAGATCTGTACTACCTTCAAAAGAAAAAAATTATTTCAACACTTGACTTTTAAAAAGCAATTACCTAATTTGAACATATTAATAAACATACAGCTTAAAGCAAAATGTTTTCCTACTGTGTTATAACCATTGACAATCAAAAAGTAGCATACCTTGTTACTAAGAATAAAGCATAATTTAACAAACAAAAATATAAAAAGCCATTAAAGTTACGTAAATATTGAAAAGTCTGGTCTTAATAAGTTTTGAAACTAGTACACATTTTATGGTACCATTCTATTAAGTTTAAAATATGTATAGCTTATATGTAAGGTAGAGCCCACTTTTATAACACTCAAAAGTATACTGAACAAAAACATTTACATATGGCATTTAATAGATCTCAAATCCCTCAATAAACAGTAAAGACATAAACACCACTGAAACATAGTCTAGATGTAAAATACAGCAAAACATTTTATCTATCCTTAATCAGTTTATAAACACGTTGGGAAACAAAGCACAATCTAGAAAACGATTTCCTGCCTGTGGTAAATGAATGGTAGCAGGCACACTTTAAAGTAGTTAAGTATTGAAACTGACTTTCACAAAATAGAAAAAGCTTATCAGAAGTAAAAATTCCTCAAAAAAAAAAAATGGCACTGGAGAAAGATACTGTTCAATCCAGCCTTGAAAGCAATACAACAGAGAGATTAAATGATTCAATATGAGCCAGGGTACTAAAGTAAAATTGAGCTATGTATGTATAATATTTGAGTGTTGACAGCAGGAGGAGGAAGGAAGTATGCAAACAAATAGGATTAGAACGCAGGCATCAGTCACAAGAGGCTGGTATCTCTAATTGCTATCAAGCCTGGGTGTTTGAGTTCATATAATAAACAACAACAGAAAGCATTTATAAATTTTCTGACAGGTGTAGAATACCAAAACTGTTTTTAAGAAGGTGAGTCATATTATGCATGATAAAGAGGAATGGGAGAGAGAAGAAGGTAGAGGAACTAATCAGAAGGCTTACTACACTGACACGAAACCACAAACCTAGGAGCAAAGAAAGGCAATTAGTGAAAAAGGGGAGGGACTTGTGGATTCTCTACAGGAATAACACAGGGTAAGGGCAGATTTATAAGGCCACAACCACTGAGACATAAGAACTTAAGCATGTGGAAAACTCAGAAAACAGATGTCAGACAAGGATAAGAGTTAAAAGTAAATGTGTAATGCTGCATAAGTCATCGTGAAAAAATTTCACTACCAAGAGGAAATGCAGAGGTCAATACTGAAAATAAAACTCAAAGGACTAAAGTTGAGTGGTAGCATTTAAAAACCCATTTTGGGGATGCCTGGGTGACTCAGTCAGTTGAGCGTCCGACTTCAGCTCAGGTCATGATCTGATGGCTCGTGAGTTCGGGCCCCACGTCGGGCTCTGTGCTGACAGCTCAGAGCCTGGAGCCTGCTTCGGATTCTGTGTCTCCCTCTCTCTCTGCCCTGACCCACTCGCATTCTGTCTCTCTCAAAAATAAATAAACATTAAAAAAATATTTTTTTAAAATAAATAAAAACCTGTTTTGGGGGCGCCTGGATGGCTCAGTTGGTTGAGTGACCGATTCTTGATTTCAGCTCAGGTCATGATCCCAGGGTCATGGGATGGAGCCGCCCCACACTGCTTAAGATTAAGATTCTCTCTCCGTCTCACCCTTCCCCACTCAGGCGTGAGTGTGAGTGTACACATTCTCTTGCATTGAAAAAAAAAAAAAAAAAAACAGTTAAAAAAATAAAAACCTTTCTTGTGTGTGAAGTGATGAGAATAGAAGTCAGAACACTGACAAGTAAAGTAAAAGAAGAACTTCTAAGCAATAATTTCTGAAGGAAGAAATCTGGCAAAGAAATGATGCAAAGAAAACTACTGGAATCAGATAACAAAAACTTTCAGTGTACCCACTGAGATAAAACTTGTGTCAACATTTTGACACGGTAAGTTGCATACATTATAAGAAAGCATGATTTTTTTAAAAACCAGCTTAAGATGACTACAGATAAGATGTTTGAGTAGCAAGAGATGAAAGTTGTCAGAAATAGGAAGATAACTAATTAGGCAGGAAACTCCATTAAAGCAGTCCTTACACATATCTTCAAAAGTGCATCCCAAGGCAAGAATCAGAATCAGAATTCTGATAAAAGGCAGTTGTATCTCCTATGAGATTGGCTACTCTCTGAGTTTAGTCTAGTGCTAATATCACCTTGACCTGAATTTGAGTCTTCTAATGTTTCTCTTTAGCAAAAATGAAAAGTATGCTAACGTCTCTGAAGATGTTTATATTGAAAACAATGCTGAAAATACTGTACTAGAATACTGATGCAACATTGTCTTTCAAAAATCACCTTCTTCCCTAATTATAAGCATATGTTAATGAGTTTTGACAAATATATACACTTGTATAACCACTACCACAATCAAAAGCATATCCGTCACCCTAAATGATCTTTGTTCCTTTGCAGTCAATGTCCCCTCATTCTAACAACCACTGATCTGCTCTCTGTTATAGACTAGACTGCCTTTTCTATAATTTCATATAAATGAAATCCTATAATATGTACTCTTCTGTCTGGCTTCTTTAACTCAGTATAATGTTTTTGATTGATCCATGTTGTTGCGTGTATTAACAGGCTATTCATTTTTATTGCTGAGTAATATTCCAATGTGTTTTTCCTGCAATATATTTTCAAACCACTGATATGCCTCTTACACATTATGATTACCATATGATGAAACTATGTATGTGGAACATTTCCTAATTAAAAAAAAAAAACATTCATAAGAGATAAATCAGATATGGATGAAGCAGTAAGTCCCAGATTTTACAGATAGTAAATAATCAAAGACAACTGATTATTTATACTGTGAATAATGCCTTATTATTTAGCAGTTTATAATAATAGTATTAATTTTGAAATATACCCTTTAGTTTCTGTTTTATCTTTATTTAAGGGATCTCTTTAAGTTGACTGACATTATACTGAGCCTCCAGGTCCTTATCACCTGCGCAGGAATCAAACAGCCTAAGAAGTTAAATATTTAAAACCCCTTGGGAAATAAGTACAGAAACTAACAGAATTTGCTTTAAGTCATGGGAAATAATTTTATTAATCCTTAATGAAAGCATCATAGGAATTTACAAAGTAAAGCAGAAACCTATTAAATACATACTATCTAATACTGTTGAAAAACTGTCTCAATCAGTTATCAAACAACATTGATAGGACTTTAGGATTAAATATTAAACATCACAGGAAAAAAGATATTTTATTGCATATCAGAAGATATATTCAAAAGGAAAAGAGAAAATAATCAAATTCTCAACAGTAGTCATGGACTTGATATAAAATGCTTGACAAAATGTGAGGGCCCACACTTCAACTGTTAAGTTTTGCTTTCCAACTGGGTAAGATACAGAGTTAGTCATTTTAGAATGGGCTGAATTCGGAGTCATTCCTTATCATTCAGAAATTCTACTTCAGAGTAAAGTAGATAGTGCAGTACAAAAATGGTAAAGTATAGTTTTAAAGATAAAATTATATTACTACAACCTGTAATATATTAATACAGAATTAGAAAAACTTATTGAATTAATACGTAATATGAAAAATCAAGAAAACCAGGACAGAACACACATATCTACATAAAACTTTTATTCAAATCATAACTTTTGGAGAAAAGAAGTAAAAATGGTAATCAAGTCAATTTGATAACTCTATTGGGCACCTAAATAACATCGTTAACTAAAAGTTGACTGGGTAACATATGTTAAAATTATAATACTGAGGAAAAAAAGTTTATCCATTTTTCATTGCTGTGTAACAAATCACTACAAACTTAGTAGTTTCAGACAAATACCCATTTATTATCTCACTGTTTCCCTGGCTCACGAGTCTGGACTTAGTTAGCTGGGTCCCCTGCTCAGGATCTCACAAGGAAGCAATCAAGGTGTCAGCCAGGACAATTCTCATCTGAAGCTCAGGATCCTCTTCCAAGTTCACTAGTTCCTGGCAGAATTCGCTTCCTTGTGGCTGTAATAGCTAAGGTCACCACTTTCTTGCTAGCTGTTAGCCAGAGGCCACTATCAACTCCTAAAGGCCACCTATACTTCCCTGCCATGTGAATGCTTTTTTTTCCAGGCCAGCAGAAGCATGTCTCTCAGACTTTCTTCTCCTCTCTAGTCTTCTATGAAGGAATCTCATCAAATGTCAATTTGATAGTCAAGGAGTGACTATCCTATTACCGTTTACCATGTAACATAACCTAATCAATGGAGCTATAACACCACAATATTCACAGGTTCCACCCACACGTAAGGGGAGGGAATACAAGGTATCTACACTAGGAATCAGAAATTTGGAGGGCCATCTTAGAATTTGGCCTATCATAGATATGTAAAGAATGCTACAAGAGCAAAAGAGGAAATACAGGATTCAGATAAGCACAACAAAGAAAGAAACAAGAAGTTAACTTATGAATCCTTGCTAATCACACTCCAGGCATTATTCTTGAATTTTTTCTTTATTTTTAAATGAAGAAGTCTCAGAAAAGTAACTTGCCATTTGTTATATAGTATGGATCTACCCAAAAGAAATGTCTGAATTAACATACTTAGGTAACTGGCTAGCTAGGTAATTTGTTACCTAGGTAAATGGTTGGATGTTGGAGTGAGAGTGAGGAGGCAGGGAGGCATGCTATCAAGTAAAAAGAAACACAGTACAAAGACAGAAATCAGGCAGACTACACAGAATAAGGAAACTACAAAATATGGTCTTCAGTTCAGCCTCACTTGAGCACACAGTGTGTGGTAGGGAAGGGATGGAGATGAGCTTGGAAAGACTGGCAGGGGCCAGAGTAACAAGGATCTTATGAAAACTTAATCCTTAAGGCTAGATGAAGCAACAGAAGGATTTAAGGCAGAGGTGTGACAAACTTTATTTGATTTAAAAAAGATTCTTCTGGAAAAAAAGGTATATCATAGCCTCCACACCAAACTTTTTAAGCAATTTTAACTGTGCCAGATATTAGTTATCAATACAAGTTATATATGAAGTACATGCAGGAAAACTAAGAATTCATAATAGAAGAAGAATTTTAGGTATGAAGTTAATCCTTTCCCCACCAAAAAAGCCAATTATATACATTTCAAAGAGCATGGTGAAACTGGAGAAAACACTGCAATAGTGTAACCATACTGATATCAAATGCCTACCTTTACTTCACCACTTCCACCAGCACTTAGCACGTTTCTCCATCCTTGCTCCCTGGCCCTATTTATTCTCTCCAACTTTTGGGGAAAAGAAACAAACAAAACACAATTTCAAGTATTTAATATAAAGTACATGAAATACATTTACTAATACAATGGAAATCAGTGTATTCCTTTGGAAAAAAAAAAGTAAGTGTGTGAGGAGGAGGTGGAACGTACCAGGAAAAATGGATTATTCTTACCCTTTCCTTTTCCTGTCTTTTCATCTGTTCAGCCTTCATTAAACTAATCTGTAACAATTTTAAAGACAAACATCTTAGAGCTTTTAAAACTATTATCATCTACAACTTGGCAAGGGAAGAAAAATAAAAGCAAAAAAACTACCTGATCCTTTTGTTTCTTTTCTTTTTCAATAAATTCCAACCTTCTCTTTCTTGCTGCTTCCTTAAATAAAAAAAGAACAGTTTCATCAAAAATAATTGCTACTTTTTTCTGGTTTCATAAGGAAAGTTAGTGCACCAATAGTAGAGGTATACCCAGAGAGATTAGGGAGAAAAAAAAAAAAAGAATTAAAGTTAAAGGTTTCTGTTTGAAAGAAATAAGGAGGAAAGGTTTGGAGGTTTTATAAGATTTTGTTTCTTTTCTTATAATTGTTTTTGCAAAGCTTTAAAATAAGCAGACAGATGTCTTTATACCTCAAACATTTTCCTCCTTTCTTCTCCAGGATTCACTTTCTTCACTGGAATTTGATGGGCCTGGACAAAAAGTAAAACTACAAATTAGATAAGGATTTTGAGGTACTCATTTGAAAAAATTCAAATTTAAGGAAATTCAAAATAAGAAAAAGGTAGTCAATACTGCCATGACTCTGTTTCAAAATATATTATCCCTATAGTAATACAACAGTAGGGAACTTCAACACTCATTTACATCAATGGATAGATAGATCATCCAGACAGAAAATCAACAAGGAAACAGTAGCTTTGAAAATCACATTAGACCAGATGGACCTAACAGATACACATAAAACATTCCAACCAAAAACTTCAGAATACACATCCTTTTCAAGTGCACATGGAACATTCTCCAGAATGTTAGGCAACAAAACAAGTTTCAATAAATTCAAAAAGATTAAAACCATGTCATGCATCCTTTCCAACCATAATGATATGAAATTAGAAATCAATCACAAGAAAAAATCTGGAAAGAACACAAACACATGGAGGCTAAGTAATAAGCTACTAAATAATGAAGGATCAACCAAGAATTCAAAGAGAAATTTAAAAATACATGGAAACAAATGAAAATGAAAACACAACAATCCAAAATCTTTGGGATAAAGCAAAAACTGTTCTAAAAGGGAAGTTTACAGCAATACAGGCCTACCTCAAGAAACAAGAAACATCTCAAATAAACAACCTAACTTTATAAAGATGCCCTGTTGATTTTTATTTATTTATTTATTTATTTATTTATTTATTTATTTATTTAAATGTTTATTTATTTTTGAGAGAGAAGGCTAGCAAGCAGGGGAGGGGCAGAGAGAGAGGGAGAGAGAGAATCTCAAGCAGGCTCCACATTGTCAGCACGGAGCCCGATGTGGGGATCGATCTCACAAACTGCGACATCATGACCTGAGCTGAAAGCAAGAGCCAGGCACTCAACTGACTGCGCCACCCAAGGCACCCCACCTAAAGATGCCCTGTTGATTTTAATTATAAAGGAAAGAAAATGTTATTTTTAAAAATTACTTCAAAAAAAATTACTTCAATGATCATTTACATTATCAAAATAATATTAAATTTTATTAATTTAACTTATTAAATCATGAAAAGTGTCTTTGGGTGGGGGCGCCTGGGTGGTGCAGTCATTTAAGTATCCAACTCTTGATTTTGGCTCAGGTCATGATCTCAGTTTATGGGATCAAGCCTTATGTCAGGCTCTGTGCTGACATCAAGGAGCCTGCTTGAGATTCTCTCTCTCTCTCCTTCTCTCTCTCTCTCTCTCTCTTTCCCTGCTCCTCCCCCCTCCCCTGCTCACACATGTGCTCTCACTCTCAAAAATAAATAAATAAACTTTTTTTTAAAAAGTGCTTTTGGTAACAATTCCATATCAATAGCAGCTGTCTTTAACAAAAGCCAATGTTATGAAATTACTTTTATATACCAATCATTATTTCAGTTTTCTAAATTTTATAAAATTATCCGGAGATAAGCACTGAAATTCTAAAAGGCAACTCAGAAGAAATAAAATAAATGATTGTGAATTAATATGAAGTTAATAAAATTAATAAAAAAGAACCAGGAAGACACAAACTTTATTTATAGTAAGATTTCAGAAGATATTTGATTTCTTCTTCAGAAAGCAACATGATATAGAATTTCTCCTTATGAAATGCAACTAATTTATTTTAATGGATACGTTATTTAACATGAGCACAATAAAATAATACTATTTAGTATATTACACTACCCAGCATATTGATAACCTGATAAAATATGAATGGTTCTTTTTATAATGTGCTTTGCCAGTTTAATTCGAGACCATCATAAACCAAATCCATTTTAATTTCTTCTTTTAAGTAAGCTCTATGCCCAATGTGGGGCATGAACTCACAACCCTGAGATCAAGAGTCACATGCTTACATACCATTGAGTCAGCTAGGTGCCCCTAAACCAAATCCATTTTATTGATACAGTCTAAGTTAGCTTAAAGCTGCAAAACAGTGCAGTAAGTGGTACTAAATCTCACACCATAAGTAACCAAACAGTGAGTTTACTACTTGAGAAGACCCAAGTGGTAGATTCCCAGAATCATCCCACCCCCTCACCATATTATTAGGTCCTAACTCCTAACTGCCAGTTTTGGCTAGTTACTTCAAGTTTCACTTGAGTTAACCATGTATCTCAGCACTTAACTCCAGAAATGGCACTAGGGTCAATGAAATGACAATAATAGTGAAATATTTAAAGAAAAGTAACTTTTGAATTTTTTCTGAAAGTAACCAAGAGTAAGAAATACAGTTCACATCCAGACCCTGTAAAGATACACAGTATGTATAGTTGGTTTTATTTCCATCTATTACTAAAAAAAGGACCCATTTTTTACCTCCAAAACAGACTTTTCCATCACTAAAAGCAACCCAAAATTTTAAAATAGTCAAGGGAGGGCACTGGGGCCACTGCTATTAATGTGTAAGAAAAAAATACAATTGGAGATAATGCTCTTCATAGTATTATAAACACGCAGTTAATATTTCAAAGCATGTTATGTATATAAAATTTAAACTAGTGGGGAATGTTACACAGAATTTTTGTAAAAATACATACTCCTTCCATTCCTTCCATAAGAAGGAATATTATTGGGCAATAAAGAGGAATGCAGTACTGATACATGCTACAACATGTATACATGCTACAACCTTGAAAACAGTACGCTAAGTTAAAGAAGCCAGTAACAAAAGACCATGTGTTATATGATTTCATTTACATGAAATTTCCAGAATAAGAAAATCTACAGAGACAGAAGTAGATTAGTGGTTGCCTAGGGCAATGGGGTTAAGGGGAAGAATGGGCAGCGAAAGCTAATGGGAAAAGAATTTTTTTGATGATGACAATGTTCTAAAACTGATTGTGGTGATAGCTGCACAACTCTGATCTCACTAAAACTATTTAATTCTAAACGTTAAATGTATGGATTGTACAGTATGTGAAATAAATCTCAGTAAAGCTATTTTAAAAATATACATAACCCTAACAGTTGCAGAATCAATTTCTGGACATAGAGCTCTGCATTATATATTTTGAAAGGTTACACAGATTAACTCAATCTATCAGATCTAGCACTAGTTTCAACATTTGTGAACCACAACACCAAACAATTTAAAAATATTAACAAAGGGGACACCTGGGTGGATTAGCCGGGTAAGCATCTGACTCTTGATTTCAGTTCAGGTCATGATCTTATGGTGGCGAGATAGAGCCCTGCGTCGGGGTCTCTGCTGAGAGTGAAATCCGCTTGGGATTCACTCTCTCCCTCTCTCTCTGCTCCTCCCCCACTCATGGTGTCTCTCTCTCTCTCTCTCTCTCTCTCTCTCTCTCTCTCAAAATTAAAAAAGAAAACAACAACAACAAAACATTAAATGTATTAACACAAGTAACACAGATCTCACTATAAACAAACAGCTTTTAAACAGATTACCCAATAGTGAGCAGTAAGAAGAGAATGTTTAATTAACACACCTACATACTCTTAGGTAAGTTAAATGAAGACACCGATTATATTCATCTTTTAATGCTCCATTACCACATATACAAGATACTCAAATATTTGTGAAATACAAATATCAAGCTGGGGTCCCTAGGTGGCTCAGTCAGTTAAGTTTCTGACTCTGGGTTTCGGCTCAGGTCATGATCTCACAGTTTGTGAATTTGAACCCCGATTCAGGTTCTGTGCTAGCAGAGCCTGCTTGGGATTCTCTCTCTCCCTCTCTCTCTGCCCCTCCCCTGCTCTCATTCAAAATAAATAAGTAAACTTAAAAATATATATATCAAGCTGTTTCTTTGTCACACAGGTATTTTCAACTGTATCTAATACACAAGAGAAAAATATGGTAACATAAAACATCCATATTAAGACAAATGTTTTGTTCTGCGTTCTTTTTAAAAATCTGAACCAAAACACTAAAACATATTCATAGAGCTCCCTCTGGTGGCACAATAACAGAATCTTTAAAAAAAAATAACATTATTACAGGAACTGGAGCAAAGAAAGTTTCTATGAAAATATTCCCAAAATTTGTTGGGTAGTAATAACTTAATACATTATTAGCTTAAATTTTTACAACTGCAAATGATAGACAATATCATTAAGTGTTTATGGTTTTTCTTATAAACTTCTCGTTATGAAGCTTTCACCTCCTCCATGAACGCACCAAACGTATACCTATTATGGAGCAATTCCTCCTGAAGAACTGAGGGCTGACTGAACAGCTTCTGCACAGCAAAAGAACAGCAAAAGAGACAAAGACATGGTAAAAAACAAAAACAAAAACAAAAACAAAAACAGGGAATCCCCACCCCAATGCTGAGAACTACAGTGGGGACGGATAGTACTGAGGAGCTAGGAGCAAATCGGTCTGCCCTGGAGTACACACAAAAAGCCACAGTTGCCTACTTGCCTCAGCATGCCCTGGGTCCCTACTCCACACCATCCCCCAGAGGCTCTGGGGCTTCAAAAGAGCAACTAGCACATAGAAGAGCCAGCCCTAAAACTCTACCAAGGGCAGGAGAGCTGCTCGTATCCTTTCTGGGCCAAGACAGAGGGGCTAGTGAGCAACACAGTTTACACTCCCTCTCCACTTTAGTAAGCTGGCTTGCCGCCTGAGTGGGCCCTGGACCTCTAACCCACATCAACGCAGCCACCAGGCCGTGAACACGACACCCTTGGTCAGCACTTACTACAGCTCCAGCTTTTGTGTCAAGGTGACATAGGTGTGCAAAGCACCCTGGAACACTCCAGGCCCAGATCACTCTGGCTTCAGACAGCTTACTAGGGCACCCCTGGTGTACGGTATTATGGGGCCTCCCAGCTGATGCCTATTTCAACTCCAGCTGCCCCAAAACACCCCCGAGTGTACTGGTGCTGATGTGGCAAAAGGCAGAAGAAAATGTAGATAAAATTAAATTTACTGCCCAATGGCAAAAACTTGAGGCAGGGAGAGTAAAACATTCCTCTAGGAACTCCCTACAGTCTTAATGTTAATGTTTTGCTAGAGGGAAAAACAACCTTAGCTTGACAATAGCTAGGCCTCCAATATCTTAAGAGTCTTCTTTAGCATATGAAATTCCTTTTGGAAACCTCCCTTTTGGCTTTTCCTCCCCAACTCCACAGTATATAACCAGTCACTCCTTATAACCTCAGAGCAGTTCTTTCTGGCCATGGGTCCTGTCCCCGTGTTTTAATAAAGGGATTTCTTTCAATTGAAATGGCAATAATTAATAACATGAAGGCATAAAAAGTAAAAATCTCACTAGAAATGGCAAAGATAGGATTAATCACTTATAAAGATACTAAAAAGCTTGAAAGAAAAAAGTAAAATTAACTACAATAATTAGTTAAGGGATACATAAAATAAGAAAAACATAAGAGTGACTTAAAAATATAACATGTGGAGGGGAAAGAAAAATGTAGAGTTTTGGAAGGTGTTCAAATTTAAGTTGCTATCGACTTAAGCTCTCATACATGTAAAGATGATATAATGTGAATCTCACAATACCACAATGCAAGAGCTTATAGTAAATGCACAAAAGAAAATGAGAAAAAAACTACACATTACATTAAAGAAACTCATCAAATAATAGGCACATGAAAAGATGCTTAACATCACTATCATCAGGGAGATACAAATCAAAACCACAATGAGCTATCACTTCACACTAATCAGAAAGGACAGTATCGAAAAGACAAGAAATAAGTGTTGACAAGGATGTGGAAAAAAGGGAACCAACTCTCAGAGCACTACTGGTGGAAATGTAAATTTGTGCAGCCACTACAGAAAACAGAATGGAGGTTCCTCAAAAAAACGGAACTAGAGCTACTATATGATCCCAGTAATTCTACTAGTAGGTATCTATCCAAAAGAAATGCAAACATTAATTGGAAACAATATATGTACTTCTATGTTCACTGCAGCATTATTTACAATGGTGAAGATACAGATATGACCCAAGTGTCCATGAGTAAATGAATGGATAAAGAAGAGGTGGTGTATATATACAATGGCATACTACTCAGCCATAAAAAAGGAATAAAATCTTACCATATATGACAACACAGATGGACCTAGAGGGTATGATGCTAAGTTAGAAAGTCAGAGAAAGACAAATACTGCATGGTTTTACTTATATGTGGAATCTAAAAAACAAAAAACAAAACTCAGATTCATAGCTAGAGAGAACAAGCTGATGGTTACCAGAAGGGAAGTGGGGGGGGGGGGGGGGGTGGTAGGGGACAAACTAGGTGAAGAGAATTAAGAAGTACAAACTTCCAGTTATAAAATAATTAAATCATGGGTTGGTAATGTGAACAAGGGGAATACAGTCAATAAACACTGCATGAACTTAGTAAGGTGACAGACTAACTTATTATGGTAATCATTTCACAATGTACACAAACGTCAAATCAGTCTATGGTATACCTGACACCAATATAGTATTATATGTCAATTATATCTCATTAAATCAAAACAAAGGAGACGTTTATAAGAATGTAATCAATCTGACTGACTTCATATCAGTGAATTATAATACAACCACTGATGGTAATAATAAAAATTTACATTAAGTATATATAATATTAAATTAAAACATAACAAGTTATCTATAAACTATCAGATACACATGAAAAATACAGGCAATGTATATTTGAATACAAATGTGGAGGGGCCCACCACAAAATTAAGTTAAATTAAATGCAGTGTTTGGATAATGGGAATGTTACTTTCCTTAACTCTCAAAACTATTCTAAAAGACTATAGCAAATTTATTAGAATACATACTTTGTAGGAAAAAAACTGCAGATCAAAGTTATACTACTTAAATTACTTTGAAGAACCAAAAACTGTAACAGAAATGAAGTTTCGATCTCAAGAATTACACATGTATATAAAAAAATTGATTTCAGGGCGCCTGGGTGGCTCAGTCAGTTAAGCGTCCGACTTCGGCTCAGGTCATGATGTCGCAGTCCGTGAGTTCGAGCCCCGTGTCGGGCTCTGTGCTGACAGCTCAGAGCCTGGAGCCTGTTTCAGATTCTGTGTCTCCCTCTCTCTGACCCTCCCCCATTAATGCTCTGTCTCTCTCTGTCTCAAAAATAAATAAACGTTAAAAAATAAATAAATAAACAAGCAAATAAATAAATAAATAAATTGATTTCAATGCTCTAAAGCTTTCTCTTCATGACCTCACACTGAAGTAGTCACCTTTAAGCACCGAGAATAAAAACTCAACAACATTGGCCTTATTTGTACCTAAAAGCAGACTTGTTATCTGGCCTTTAACCCTATTAAGTACTGTTAAAATATTAAAGAATATTACTTTCCTGATTTGGAATTCATTTTTTTTTCCTTTTCAGTACAAACTCATTTCCCTTTTATTAAAGTTCTAGTTACCATGACATCGTTTTGGTACTCAATAGAGGAAAACTTGTTCAAATAAAGTAATATGTTATTATCAGTATTTTCTATAATCAGGCAGCATTATGAATAAATCCTTGAGAAGCCATCCATGGGGTTTACACTTTGTCAAGGCCCAGCTCCTCTGGAATGCAGATTTCCAGTTCATTTAAAGCTGGTCTAAGTTCCTGGATGACACAGAGGTAGATTTCCTTATGAGGTTCTGCTCTGTCCTAACCTCTAGGATGTGATATGCACAGCAAAATCCTTTAGCTGTCTGCATGCTTGCAAAGCAGCATCAATGATTTTGGGTTCTGGAACCAGGTCATAGCCCACAAGCATGTTCATCCCTTTACTCAATTCGCAAGCATCAGTATCTGGCTTGTTGAAGTAGGTTACCCAGTGGGCATCAAACTCCTCATTTGTCTCATGTGACTCAGGGGAGTAGCAGTGAACTGACTAGACAGTGGCCCGTGACAGTGCAGCTAGGAACCAGGGCCCAGATCCAGGTACAGGAGGCCTCAAGGGCTGGCATAGGAGACTGTGGCTGTTGCAACAGAGTGGCCCTCAGCATGACGGCAACGGTGGCACACAGCCTAAGCTGGAATTCATTTCATTTACTCATTTATTCACTGATTTTTTAAAAAGTCTTATTAAACACTCACTTTGTGCAAAATGTAAAACACAGCCCCTAACTTCAGAGAGATGACAGTCTAATAAAACAGCATTAAGAAGATACATATGAGGTACTAAAGGAGTTACTGTCCTGTTTCCTGTTTTTGAGAGGGTAAAAGGGACAACTGGGGAAGAAACAAGAAAAGCCTCTGGAAAAAAATTTATCCTAGTGTTCCTTACGTCCCTTAGAACAATCGAGAACTATAAACATCAATTCACACTGCCAGCATAGCAGTGTTCCAGGAAATAATGCCAATATTACATTCTTTAACCTACAAGCTAACAATGTGAACAGTTACCATACAAATTGCTCCTTTTGCCTTTTCTCAGGCCTACGACTCTAGTTAAACTGTAACATGTGAGGGCAAAAGAAATATAGTCTTTACTTTGTATTCTCCAAGTGCTCACATAATAATACAGTATCGATATCACATGTACCTACACAGGAAAGAGAGTCAAAGAAAAAAGAACATTTAAAAAGGAAGAAGGGGTATGTAATGAATAACGAAAAGAAAGAAAAAAGTACATACTAGTCATTAACTAATGCCAAGTCCAATTTAGATCAAACTTGCAATTTTGGAGCATTATTGACATTGGTGGATTGAATACAGGTTCTGGAAAGTGTTCAATACACAAACGTGAATATAACATTTATTTGGTAGGGCAGTACTTTGCCACTGAATGTTTGCTACATGAATACATTTTTGTTTTTTTTATGTCAATAAGCCTGGGTCTAATGATGCTTAGATTTGAATTCTTGGGTAGGACAGGTAAAGGAATTATATTGTTAGTATCCTTAGTGCTATTATTGATAATAATCTTAGCAGACTTTTATATAACTAAAGAAAACAGTTATTAAAACTTTTTTTTTCCAGTCTTCACCTCATGAAATAAAGACACACTCCAGTGTTCTCAAGAAAGTTGACCATTGTTTTCGTCTCTAGGTTTTATTTTTTTATTATTTATCAATTTGCTAAAAACAGTAACAAAAAGCCTTTTGTAAATAGTTTTACTACAATTTTTTGTTGTTACTCATTCTTTTAAAGAATTAACATTTGACTGACTTGACAAAATCTAAGTTCCTATTCATTAATCTATTCACTTATGCAGTAAGTATTTATTGAGTGCCTACTCCTTGCCAAGAATCATTTGGCAGGAACCAGTACACATAACAACAAGCAAGAAATGCCTGCTTTCACGGAGCTTACACTGAAATAAAAAAAGAGTAGCGATAAACAAGTAAGAAATACACAGTGCATTAGATAGTTATAATGTGAAGAAAAATAAAGCACAATAAAGTAGATAAAACTGTGGGGGTAGGGTTGAGGGACAGTTAAATGACATAGAGTGATCAAGGATGAAAGCTCTATTCATAAATTGAGTTCTGAATACAAATCTGAAGGAAGTTAAGGAGAAAATTACGCAGTCTTCTTAAGGGACAGTCCTTTAGGAAAGGAGAATAGGAAGTAAAAACACATTTTCAGATAAGTGCTTGAAATGTTTGAAGGCAACAAAGTTAATTAGAATGCAGGCTGGGGTTGGGGGTAGGTAGGTAGCAAATGGGGGAGTAGAAAACAAGGCTTGGAGCGGTAATAAGGGCATCAGAGGGCTCTGTAGACTACTATAAGGACTCTGGCTTTTATTGAGTAAAATGAAAAGCCAATGCAAAGTTTCAAGCAGTAAAGTGCAATGATCTGACCTTCATGGTAAAAGAAGTATTAGGCTGCTCAAGTGAGAACAGACTGAAGTAATTTTAGAAGGTGTGAGATCAGCCAAAACATTATAACCAAGGTGAAAGGTGAGGGTGGCTAGGACTAATTTGGTGACAGAAATAATGAGGAATAGTCAAGACCACTGCATATATTTTGAAGGCAGAGTCAACAGAACGTGATGTTGGAAGGGCAGTCAACGATAACTCCAGAAGTCTTTGACGAGAACAAATGGAAGGATGAAGTTAGCATTTACTAAATTCAGAAGGGATGTGTGGAGGATGTGCAATCAGCAGTTCAGTTTTACACATGTGAATTTTGAGATGCCTATTAGAAATTCAATTAAAGATGATAAGACAGATGTAAGTCTCAAGTTCAGGAAAGAAGTATTGGCTGCAGATAAAAATCTGGGTGTCAGGGGCGCCTGGGTGGCACAGTCGGTTAAGCGTCCGACTTCAGCCAGGTCACGATCTTGCGGTCTGTGAGTTCGAGCCCCGCGTCGGGCTCTGGGCTGATGGCTCGGAGCCTGTTTCTGATTCTGTGTCTCCCTCTCTCTCTGACCCTCCCCCGCTCATGCTCTGTCTCTCTCTGTCCCAAAAATAAATAAAAAACGTTGAAAAAAAAATTAAAAAAAAAAAAAAATCTGGGTGTCAGTTTTCAGATGCTGTCAATTAGAAAGTGAGCATGGCACAAGAGGAAAGATACCCAAGGACTGAGTATTTAAGCATTTCAGCATGTAGAGAGGTCAGAAACATGAGGCAAGGAGGCTGAGAAAAGCAGTCAATCAGGTAGGAGGGGAATCAGAAAAGTGCAATACTTTGAACTCAAGTGAAGAAATATTTAAAGAAGGAGGGGGTAATCAAGTGAGTCAAAAACTGAGGCTGAGGAAGAAGAGAACTGACCCCTAGACTTAATAATACAAAGCTCACCGATGTCCTTGCCAAGAGTGGTTTTATAACAGCCATGACAAAGCCCTGAGTGGATGGGTTCAAGACAAAATGAGAAGAGAAGAACTGGAGACAGCATAAACAATGTTCTGGAAAAGTTATGCTGTTAAAGGAAGCAGAGATATAGGGAAGTAGCTGGAAAGAGATATGAGAGATAAGGAAAGGGTCTGGGTTTTTTTTTAGTTGTTGTTGTTGTTGCTTTAAAGAAGGAAGACACAACATATTTGATTGCTAACAGAAATGATTCAGTAACAGGAAAAATATGATGCAGAAAAGAGTATGAGTTCTTTAGTAGGCAAAGAAATAATAAAAAATAGTATACAAATGGCAAGGATGAATTTAAGAAACAAAACAAATGAGCAAAGGGAAAGAGAGACAGACAGATTCTCTCTCTTTTATTTTAGAAACAGACTCTTCACTTTTAGAGAACTGATGGTTACTAGAGAGGAGGTGGGTGGAGGGATGAGTTAAATAGGTAATGGGGATTAAGGAGTATACTTGCTGTGATGAACACTGGGTGTTGTATGGAAGTGTTGAATCACTATATTGTACACCTGAAACTAATATGCATGTTAACTAACTGGAATTTAAATAAAAACCTTAAAAAAATGGAAGGTTTTGATGGGGGGGTGGAAGGGAGGGGAGGGTGGATGATGGGTATTGAGGCGGGAACCTTTTGGGATGAGCACTGGGTGTTGTATGGAAACCAATTTGACAATAAATTTCATATATTTAAAAAAAAAAAAAAGGAAGGTTTGACTCAGATCATACCAGAGACAGATCACTCAAAGTAACAGATGAAAAGCAGATATTTATAAACAGATATGACTGACTGCAAGTAGTGGTAGTGAGAGCCTGGGAAAATTTTCTTCCAATTGCTTCTATTTTCTCAGTAAAAGAGGAAGCAAGGTCATTTGCTTGAAGTGGAAAACAAGAAGGTAAGAAATAACCATCTAGAAAGTGGGAGAGTAATTAGACTGAGGAAATAGAATAGGATGGCCAGAAGGTGCTCACTTGACATTATTAGTTATAAGTGTAAAGTGAGACCAGTCAGAATAGTTGTATGCTTTCTCCAACCACATTCCACTGCCCAAGTTCAGGCACAAAAGAGATGGAGAGTTGGATTTCACAAAGTTAGTTTTTGCTAGGTAATTTGTCATAGTGAAAGACAAGGGCAAGAGAGGTGAGGCTTTGTAAATTATAATGAAAGAATATGGATTTTAAGCCAAAACAGGAAAATAAAAATGAAGAGAGGGACACTGAAAAAAAAACAACTAGTAAAACCCATATATCCAAATAGGACAAAGAAGTTGTGGAGGTACAGTCCTTGAGGAATAAGCTGGAAAGACAGGAAGTAATGGTAAGTCATGGGATGCTTATAATTGAGACTATGGAAGAGTTGCTATTATCAACAATGATAAACGTGATGGTATGACTACAGGTGAGAGTTCTAAGGGTGGTGGACAAAATCACTGAAAGAGAACAAATAAAAGACTGTGTACTATTGGAAGGATCATTGTTTTGGATACTGAAATCACCAAGAATTAAGACAGTGTTGGGAAGAGTGACAGGGAGTCAAGTGTTAAACTTTTCAAAAAATGAGGGTCTACAGATGAACCTAACATAGAGGGTTAACAGGTGTATAGTCTGGCAGGAAAAGCCTCAGAAACCTTTGGGGGGTAGTTAGGGAGCAGGGGAGACTCTTGCAGTGAGAAGCAAGGAAAACACTTCCCTCATCCTAGTTCTAGACCCAGCGGTATTAAGGGATTAGAGAGAAAATAGTCACTATGTAAGAAAGTTGTACAATAGTGTGTGCAGGGACAAGCCAGGTTTTAGAGCAAAAAAGGTGAAGAGGTGTAGAACACAGGGATTTTGCTGATAATGTGCAACAGGAGGGCTTTCTGGAAGAGTTCAGGGAGGTATGCAGAGGGTGGGGGTCAGATTAGGTTATGACCAGAGGGAAAAGTCTGGAGTCCAGGGCTTCTGGTGATTATAGAAGAGGAATAAAAGATATGATGGAAATGGTCCATTAGGCCTAGATAAATGTTATACTGAAGGGCAGAAGGGAGGGAGGAAAGGAAGGAAGAGGGAAGGAAGAAAAAAAAACTGGTATGCCACTTATATTGCCCCCCAGCCACAAATTCGCCCTCCATTGTCCTCCTTGTGAGAAGAAAGTGGACAATATAAACACGTCTTCTCTGCTTGCTATCATGATGTTAAGCTTTGTCAGCAATGTTGGAAGGACAATGCAGAAGAAAACAGCCTCTATTCCTGATTAGCATGCTTCCTTTCTTCTTGTTCCTGCTGCATGTGGGACACACAGTGACATTTACCCTGTGGGCAGCTGCCAGGATCATTCTGCTGGTGCCCCTGCCAGCTTCCCTGTGAACTTTAGCAGCAACCCCAAGGCCAGCTTCCCACCAAATTCTGCTGGTGACCCAACTGGCACCCCAGCCTACTACCCAAAGAGTTCAGCAACCTCTGGCAACTCCCACCCGCACTCCAAAAGGCTTCCCAGAAGATTCAACAATCCTTCAAGCAGCTCCCCAGTACATTCCACTGGCGCTCTAGGCAGGTTCCCGGGAGCTTCATCAGCTCTACAGTGGACAGTTTCATGTCTGCCAGCCTCGGCCTGTGGCACGTCAGTGAACTCCACCATCCAGTGGTTTATAGCCACACCACAACCAATAAAATTTGAATCTCAGCCTTAAGGATGGGACTGGGGAGATCTTCCAAAGTCTATTCCTTCTTTGGGTACTCTGTCTCAGCCCTAGGAAGAGTGCCTGCTTCCTATGATCTGCTATTCCTATATTCTTTAGAGTTCTTTATCCCTTAAAGTTCATTCCCTAAAAATAGTTACTGATTATTTACATTAAACTTCCCTTGATAAAATTATTACGTTTTTTCTCCTGACTGGATGCTGACTTACACAAGTTATTTGAAGACTAACTTACAATAATCATTTGAACTACCTTATGACAGATTTTAACCAAAGTGACTGATGATCCCTACCATGAAGTTTATCTTACAGCAATGTGTTCACATGTGCCTAAACACATATATATGTATGTATGTATGTATGTACATATGTATGTATGCATACAGGTGCATATGTAGTCCAAAACAAAACAGGTTTCATATGCCAAAGCATGCAGCTATTGACATGAAGAAAAATGACAAATTCCTGCAACTAACACTGTGTTCTTAGGCATGTCACCTAAATGCTATAGGCCTTAATTTTTTCAGATGAAATATTACCAAGTAGGGGTGCCTGGTGGCTCAGTTGGTTAAGTGCCAACTCTTGATTTTGGTTCAGGTCATGATCTTACAGTCATGAAATCGAGCCTGCTTAAGATTCTCTTTCCCTTTCCCTCTGCCTCTCTCCCATGCACGTGGCGGGGGGGGGGGGGGGGGGGAGGGGGCAGCATGTGCTCTCTCTTGCTCTCTCCCCCAGAAAAAAATATATATTTATAATTAAATACTACAAAGCAGACTATACAGTAACATTCCTTCCAGCTCTATGATTTTGATTTATTTATCTGATTGTGAATTCTCAAATACAAATTTTTCCCACATTTTCAACAAGTGTATTACATGTACTTATTTTAGGCACAAAAACAAATGCTCTGCTCAGGTTGTTCAAAAGTGATTTCACAGATAACATCACTTTCTCTTTATTGCACCAACTACTTAATATATCTACTTCATGTTTCCTTGTGATTTTGGTAAGTCTTCCTAGTTTTAGAAGACTGATGAAGCCGGGAATAGCAATGTTCTTTAGTAACTTA
Source organism: Neofelis nebulosa (assembly GCF_028018385.1). NCBI lineage: Eukaryota > Metazoa > Chordata > Mammalia > Carnivora > Felidae > Neofelis > Neofelis nebulosa. Next base: position 60,234,289 of record NC_080784.1, on the reverse strand, counting down.
ATGAAAACAATCCTATAAGTATCAAGATAACTGAATTGAGCTGCAATAAAAAAAAAAGATCAAATTTAATTTGTTACTAACACAGTTTGTAATATGATCATACCTGTTTATGTTTTTGAAGTGGTTTCTTTTCATGTAATTTTTTATCTCCAAATTTCTTATATGTTAAAGGTACTCCGTATTTAGCGGCAGGCTTTGTAATTTTCTGAGCAGACACAACAGAAGCCAAGCTTTGTCCTGAAGCTGGTCTTTTAGCTACATGGAAAGATACAAAGAGTTTTTTCTAGAGTTCTTTATATCAAATCTTTACTTTCAAAATTCTTCAAGATAGCACTTTTTCATTTTTACCATCATTGACAACATTTGAGACTTTTCGTTAAACATCTTATTCACGCCTTAGCACATGTCAATGCCTTCATTATAAACTATTTGATTCTAAAGCCACTTTTTGGAAAAAAAAAATCAAAAGGCCACACATCTCTAAGATATTAAAAATTTCATATTAAAAAAAAAAGCATATCCCTAAAATTGACTGTGAGTGATGACTGTATAAATCTGTGAATATACTAAAAAACACTGAATTATATACTGTAAATAGGTAATTGAAAGGTACAGAATAATTAACAAAGCTGTTAAAAATGTTTTTAAAAGAACACTTACTGTTTTAGAAATTACTTTCAAAATTAGCACATAAACTTTAAGAGTAACTATTAAACACTAACACCATCATTTTGAGCAACATTAACACTTTCTTCATCTATATAATCTGAACAATACAGACCTACAGAAGAACAAAGACTTTAAAACAATTATTATAGCTCAGGGTCTAGTGGAATGGGTACCTTTATACACTAATGGTGGGAATATAAAATGGTGAAACTTTCTGGAGGGGAATCTGTATCAAGAATAAGGTTTATGGACTGCTTTTAAAGAAATAATCAGAAGAGATATATAAAAAGGGTAAGTACTACAGCAATAATGAATTCAATTACTACTGAAACCTAGACAAGGTGAAGTCAATCTTAGAACAATAATAAATTCAAGAAAAATGTTTAAATTGAAGAAATTTAGAGGAAAGTCTACTATTTATGTCTCTCAGAGACATTAGGAACTAAGAAAAGTGAAAGCAACAATTTCCCTCTGAGAGTTCAACGGTGAGATCAAATCAGAACACATATATACAACATCACAACACTGTAACTTGGCTAAATGTATTAACATAACCAAAGAAATACTATGTATACCAGTACACATACTGGCATACATACTGGAAAAGGAGATAAAGTCACAAAAGTGTAAAAATGAAGATTCCCAAGAGAAAAATATTGAATAGTTCCCATTCACACCCAGAAAAGAGGGAGAATTACATCACTGATTTGGTGGTACTTTTCAGGCTCAGTGGCAAGGCTACCAGCAGGATAAAGCTTAATATGGGGAGTTGGAGCCCACAAAGTATCTACAGGCCCGTCAGCAATACAACTCCTATTTGAGCCTCATGATATTAAACATTTCATTCATCCAACTGCTCTTACAACAAATTAACTTTCTAATTCCTATGTAGGCTTATCTACATGGAAAGAATGTGCTGACATGGAATATTTTGGTCTTTGTGACAATGAGGCTTTTTGATCAAGATGTGACTTCTCATGAGGCGTGACCTCCAGGAGAGACATGCTGATTCTGCTGTTTGTCTGTCTCTTGTGAATTTCGTTTAGAGTGAATTGATTTCCCAGGGACTGACAGTCTCTGCACCCTGAGAAGATGAGTCTAAGTGTCTTTAGGAAGAGGTAAATATTGCTGGCCTTCCTAAGAACACACTGCCATCCCACTTCCAGCTTCCATGGGCTCAGTTTTATAATACAGTATTTTTTTCTAGTAACTGACTCAAACTCAAAATGGAGACACACAAAGCATTATGTTTGAAAAACAATATACTCTTCAAATCTTACATAACTTCCACTGACTTTAGAAATCCATTCTGGTATCATTCTATGAAGAAGAAATACAGTGTCCTTTGCATACAAATATACGTACACATAGTACATAACCATACCCACAATCTTATAAATATTCTGCTGCTGTTGGCCACATTTAAAAGAAAATTATCCTTGGTAAGGTACCCAACTTCATATTAACTTACTTTTTAAAAATTTTAGAATATGAAGTATTTCTCAAAGAAACATATATTACATAAAGATGTACACCTAAGACATTTTACAACATTCTACAACAATCTTAGAACAACAGCTAAGAAGGACAATTTCAAGATAGATTTCATTAAATAAGGCAGACAAGAAATGGAAATTTTGTTATTAATTCATCAGGAAGTGTTATATATTGTCATCTCTCAAAAATAATTTAAAGATGCATTTCCCCTGAATTAAAGTTATCTACAATTATCCCAACTTATTATACCTACGTATATCTCTAATACAATTAGAGAGAATTACTAATTAGCATTAGTGTATTAATTACTGCAAACATACCTGTTTGGACTCACATTAATTTCACTTACCTGGTATAGGCTGCACTCCAAACTTGGAAAATGTTTTTAGACAAAATTCTTCTGCTATAAGCTTAGATTGAAAGAGGACAAAGAAAAAGTTAGAAAAGATGTTAAGTTGCCAAAACAAGAAACCTATCCATTAATCAGATTACATTTTCTCCCTTTTTCAGTCACAAATATGCTATCAGATAAACTATACTTACTAAACCTAAGTAACCCATTCACCAAATTCATCTCATGCTAATTCCCTTCCACTCTTACAAAATTCTTACATAATTCAACATCTATCTCTTTTTACTATTACTAAAATACTCTAATACTTATTCCCTAGCATTCATGAGCATATTTTGAGAACCAAAAATCACATTTCCTGGAGTCATTTTCTCTCACTAAATTTTTTTCCCTCTTTAAGTGGAAAACGATGATGTCAACAAAGATTTAACTCAATTTTCAGTCTGTTTTGTTTCTTACTGGGTGGGGTAGGGGAGAGCAAGTGAATAATTTTCTCTTTAAGAGAAATGAGGCCTCCTGGAGAAAACAGTCCCACAGTAGCAGTGGAACAGAAGCTCCAACAGGCAAAAAAAACATGACTGAGATGGTCATCTGTCCCATTAAGGATTCCCATATAGCAGTTTTCAATCTCATACTGGCAGAAATGGCACCACTGGGGACGTAGTCAATAGTGGAAATCCTCAGGCTCTCCCACCTCAGAATCACTAAAATAGAAATTGTAGCAATGGGACCTACCAATGTCTTCCAAATGATTTTTTATGTATGCTGAACCTTGAGAACCACTTCACCAAAAGATAAATTAAATTAAGTGAAGATCTGGTTCATAGGCAATTCAGAGCAACTGTGTAAATATATATTCTCTTCTGAACATTTGCATTTTTTCCCTTCCTTTTTCATAGAAAAAAAATGGGTGACTTACGAACTCCAACTTGCCCCAAACTGGGCAAGTTTCTTTCACTGCTTGAATGTGGGTTTTACTTTTTTGTGTGAATGCAATATGAACTAAGAGATGTGGCATACATAATCTGAGAAGATTCTGAAATCTCTATGCTGTGCTATCCAACATAGTTGCCACCCATATGTAGTTATTTAGATTAACAATTTAAATAAATACAACTTAAAATTCAACCCATTGGTCACATTAGGCACATCTTAACTCTTTAATAACCACATATGGCTGGTGGCTACAATAATGGACAATGTATATATAAAATACTCCATCACAGAAAGCACTGCTGGACAGCACCTATACTCCTAATGAAGTAGAGTTTAACCATGATTTGTCAAGCTTCTTCCAGGGTGTGCAAGATTGAGAATTAAGTCCTATTAAACCTTGGCTGATGGTAGATAGAGAAGTAAGAAGAGATTAAAAAAAAAAAACACTACAGAATATTATTGTAGTTCATATAAAAAAGCTCTTAAATTGTTTCAAAGTTTAAGCCATAAAACATGTATTATAAACTTTCTCACTAGAATACTGAACTAGTGATATATAGCAGAAAAGAGACCTTAGGAATCAAAGAAGAGCTTTCATGAAAAATGAAATCTAAGTGATATCTAAATAGCAACAAGAAGCTATACATATACTAAACACATACTATCCAATATTCTACTTGTTAATAATCATAATCTGCTTTTTTTTTTCTTTCCATATTATAAATCTTGACATACTAGGCTTGAATATTTTCTTTCATTGCTGGCTAGTTGAATTCTAGTGCTTGACACTGTATGTCCTAACCACTGGTTTTGGGATGGGGTGGGGTGGGGGTGGGGGGAAACTGCAGCAAGATTCAATGAAGTAGTTGCAAAAAGCAATAGGATATCGCATCATAAATCATCCTTGAAAATGTTATTTATAACAAAGTAGTATTATAAGACACCTACATTTCAGAGATTCTTGCTATATCCTATATAAGTAACCTTCAATCTACACATTTTAACTGGCTTTCTTGATTACTAATGTATTCTCCTTGTAGGAATAGTTAAATCCACACCTGTTTTCTGAAAATTATTTGTTCACACAGATGCTCTATTAAGCCAGAGAATATGGATAGTTATCTCATGAGTACATAAAAGTAATAAAACTAGGGGTGCCTGGGTGGCTCAGTCGGTTAAGCATCCGACTCTTGGTTTTGGCTGGGGTCATAATCTCATGGTTTGTGAGTTTGAGCCCCACCATCAGCCTCGTGTTCACAGTGTGGAGGCTGCTTGGGATTCTCTCTCTCCCTCTTTCTCTGCCCCTCTCTCGCTCTGTCTCAAAATAAATAAATAAACTTATTTTAAAAAAAGGCAATAAGGGGTGCCTGGGTGGTTCAGTTGGTTGAGCATCTGACTTCTGCTCAGGTCATGATCTCACAGCTTATGGGTTCAAGCCCCACATCAGGCCTTGCGCTAACAATGCAGGGCCTGCTTCAGATTCTCTGTCTCCCTCTCTCTCTTCTCCTCCCTTTCTCAGGCACACACACACTCTCTCTCTCTCTAAAATAAACTTAAAAAATTTTTTTAATTAAGAAAAATGTAATAAAACTATGACTTTGCTAGATATGTGATTTACAGAAGATTTTAACAGGCACCTGGGTGGCTCAGTCAGTTAAGCATCTCACTCAATTCAGCTCAGGTCATCTCACAGTTCATGACATCAAGCCCCACCATCTGGTTCTGCACTGAAAGTGTGCAGCCTGCTTGGGATTCTCTCTGCCACTCCCCCAGTTATGCACCCCCCCAACAAATAAATAAGCATTAAAAAAAAAAAGAGTTTAACAGTGGTCATTTATAACATAGGCCATACGAATACTTAATATAAAATAATTGCAGTTTCAGGAAATTATATCAATAACCTGTGCTAATTGATTTGATATAAATATTTAACAAATCCCATCAAATTAAAATTTTAGTTCAACTCAGAAAGTATTTATTACGCATCTATATGTGAGTAATAGAGAAAAAAATCATGAGTCCACAATCTATTATACATACAAATGCCCACAGAACGGTTTCCAAGAATTATTAGAATATAATCATATAATTTGATACTAATATATTAGTATAATAAAACAATATATTGATGTTTTATATTGAATATATTGAGCACTTACTACATGCTAGACAGTAAGCAGTTTACATACATTATCATGTTTTTAATTCTTTAAAAAAATTAAAATTTTTTAAAATAACCACCTCATGATGCAGATATGTTTATAATCCCATTGTTTACAGGTCAGTAAAGTAAGACACAGAAAGGTTTAATAATTTTACAGTTAGAGACGGTTACCAGAAGGGAGGTAGGTGGGGGTGGGTGAAATAGGTGAAGTGATTAAGAGTACACCCATCTTGGGGCGCCTGGGTGGCTCAGTCGGTTAAGCGGCCGACTTCGGCCCAGGTCATGATCTCGCGGTCCGTGAGTTCGAGCCCCACGTCCGGCTCTGTGCTGACAGCTCAGAGCCTGGAGCCTGTTTAGGATTCTGTGTCTCCCTCTCTCTCTGACCCTCCCCCGTTCACGCTCTGTCTCTCTCTGTCTCCAAAATAAATAAACGTTAAAAAAAATATATATTAAAAAAAAAAGAGTACACCCATCTTGATGAGCACTATTGTACAGAATCATTGAATCGCTGTATCATACACATAAAATTAATAATAACACTGTGTGTGTTAACTATACTGGATTTAAATTTTTTTTTAATAATAAGTTTACAGCTAGAAACCCAAGAAGACAGAGAGTAGACAGGCAGCTGCCAGGAGTTGTGGAAGAGGGGAACAGGAGTTATTGGGCAATGAGTTTGTTCTACAAGGTGAAGAGCTGTGAAGATGAATGGTGGCACTAAATCAAAGTGAAAGTCTATTTAATACCACTAAACAGGGCACTCAATGATGCATTTTATGTTATGCACATTGTACCATGATAAAATAATTGGAAAATACAATAACAGAAACCTGAGACAGAGGGAGGGTTTTGTGATATGGTGATTTATATTAAGAAATAAATATTCGGTGTCCGGTTCCTGGCACACAGCTCCTAAAACTCTTAAAGTACCTAAGTGGTTAAGAATAAAGGTATCAAAATCCAAAAAGGATAAAGGTGTCTTTTGTTATGCCTAACAAACCCCTTTCTTTTATTTTTAATATTGTACTGCATTTTTTTTAAATTTTTTTAAATTAACTAAATCCAAATTAGTTAGCATATAATGCAACAATCATTTCAGGAGTAGATTCCTCAGTGCCCCTTACCCATTTAGCCCATCCCCCCTCCCACAACCCCTCCAGTAGCCCTCAGTTTGGTCTCCATATTTATGAGTCTCTTCTGTTTTGTCCCCCTCCCTGTTTTTATATTATTTTTGTTTCCCTTCCCTTATGTTCACCTATTTTGTCTCTTGAAGTCCTCATACGAGTGAAGTCATATGATTTTTGTCTTTCTCTGACTAATTTCATTTAGCATAATACCCTCCAGTTCCATCCACGTAGTTGCAAATGGCAAGATTTCATTCTTTTTGATTGCTGAGTAATACTCCATTGTATATATATACCACATCTTCTTTATCCATTCGTCCATCGATGGACATTTGGGCTCTGTCCATACTTTGGCTATTGTTGATAGTGCTGCTATAAACATGGGGGTGCATGTGTCCCTTCGAAACAGCATACCTTGGATAAATGCCTAGTAGTGCAATTGCTAGGTCATATGGTAGTTCTTTTTTTTTTTTTTTTTTTTCCTCATCACACTGTGCCACAAACACAAGAGACATTTATTTTATGCCACACTGGGGATTTTATGTTAACAAGGCATGTAGGATCCTACAGGGCAAACAGCATTGGAGAACATCATGAATGTGAAAGTACATGGAATGTTCACAGAACTTAAACATTGAATGGCTCATGAGTTTAATATAATACAGTTTCCTTTTTTTTTTTTTGCTGAAGCATAGGCTTCTGGTTTACAAATATAAATGTCACTGATCATATTACTTCAAGAAAATATCCTAAGTTTTCAATGAGGAGAAAGGGTAGTTCTATTTTTAGTCTATTTTAGTCTATTTTTAGTCTATTTTTTGAGGAACCTCCATACTGTTTTCCAGAGTGGCTGTACCAGCTTGCATTCCCACTAACAAGCCCCTTTCTTTTTTTTTTTTAAATGTATGAAATTTATTGTCAAATTGGTTTCCATACAACACCCAGTGCTCATCCCAAAAGATGCCCTCCTCAATACCCATCACCACCCTTCCTTCCCTCCCACCCCCCATCAACCCTCAGTTTGTTCTCATTTTTTAACAGTCTCTTATGCTTTGGCTCTCTCCCACTCTAACCTCTCTTTTTTCTTTTTTTTTCCTTCCCCTCCCCCATGGGTTTCTGTTAAGTTTCTCAGGATCCACATAAGAGTGAAACCATATGGTATCTGTCTTTCTCTGTATGGCTTATTTCACTTAGCATAACACTCTCCAGTTCCATCCACATTGCTACAAAGGGCCATATTTCATTCTTTCTCATTGCCACATAGTATTCCGTTGTGTATATAAACCACAATTTCTTTATCCATTCATCAGTTGATGGACATTTCGGCTCTTTCCATAATTTGGCTATTGTTGAGAGTGCTGCTATAAACATTGGGGTACAAGTGCCCCTATGCATCAGTACTCCTATATCCCTTAACAAGCCCCTTTCAAGTACACTTCAGAATTTATGTTAATGAGGTGACATCTAGAAAGCCCCTAAGAATGGAAGCTGATTGCCAGGGAAATCTGCCTCGTGATTAGAGTGTTGGAACTCTCATTCCTACTCCTCTCCGGGGGAGGAAAGGGACTAGAGGTTGAATCAAACACTAAGGGGCAATGATTTAATCAATCATGTCTACATAATAAAGCCTCCATAAAAAATCTGAACGACAGGATTCAGATAGCTTCTGTGTTGGTGACCATGCCAGCAGGGTGACACATCTGTTTCACTGAACAGAAGCTCCTGCACTCAGGACACTTTCAGACCTTTCCCTATGTATCCCTTCACCTGGCTGTTCATCTGTATCCTTTATAGTTAGTATTCCTTTACAATAAACTGGTAAACTTAAGTAAATATTTCTCTGAGTTCTGTGAACCACTCTAGTAACCAAACCAGAGGAGGGGGTTGTGGGAACCTCTGATTTATAGCTGGTCAGTCAAAAGCACAGGTGACAACGTGAACTTGCCATTGGCTTCAGAAGTGGGGCAGTCTTGGGGAACTGAGCCCTTAATCTGTGGGATATGATGATATACATCTCCAGGTAGACAGTACCAGACTGAACTAAATTGCAGGACACCCAGCTATGTTGCAGAATTGCTTGGTGTGGGAGAAACAACCACACATTTGGTGACTGGAAGTGTAAAAATTAACTGGTAAGAGGAACACAGGAGGAATGTTTTCTCTACCACAGATTCACAACTAGAAAACAAATACAAAGGGGAAGAACTGTATGAAAATGGAAAGAAAGGTGACTACAGTATAATTTGAAAAAGCTACTTCGATCTTCCAGAATTGTGCTGTGCTCTCCACAAAACATAGGCCATGTCCTAATTAAGCACCATAATCTTACTATTTTAAAGTAAAAACAAAAACAAAAAACACATACCTGAGGTGAGAGAAACTTTTCAATGCGTTTGGCTATAAAACCTTTCTCCAATATGGAGTTGACTGATGGTCTATCCCTAGGATTTCTTTTAAATAACTGAGAGAGTAAATTGCGGAGATCATAAGAATAATGTAAAGACACAGGTGGAAAAGATCCAGATATTATCTTCAGTACCAGGTTTTTCATACTGCCAGCTTCAAACTAAAATCCAGAAAATAAATAAACATGTATGAAACATACTAAATTGAAAATAGGAATAAACAATGAGAAATAGTTCTTTTCCTAAAGAACAGAACTATAATCCTCTTACAAATATTTTAATCAGAATATATATATGTACATATATATATATATTAGCATATGTTATTTAGAACAAAGTTCACTTGGTTATTTATAAACATACTTAAAAGAGACTAATAGTCCTCATAAAACATCATAACTTGTTAAAAGATTAATTTTTACTTATTCAACACACTGAAAGATGTAATAAAGGTATTAAAAGATTTTATAAAAACATAAGAATAATAATAAAGACAAAAACAAACAATCCTTGTAGTCTTCATTTAAGACCTGCCTATCTGTGCCTTGTTGCAGTAACTGGGAAAGGAAATTAACTACAAAACAACAAGTATCTGAGAAAAATATAATAAATAAAAATACTAATTACTTTCCTTTTAAACACTGCTCATTATTACAAACTGTGTGATACTTCCAAAAGCCATGTAAGGAGCAATGTGGCAAATATTCCAAAGAGGAATATAAGCCATATCAATGGGAATAGTATTTATCTTAAGAGTAAACACAATAGGGGCCCCTGGGTGGGTCAGTCAGTTAAGCATCTGACTCTTGGTTTTGGGTCAGGTCATGATCTGGTAGTTTCGTGGGTTCAGGCCCCACATCAGGTTCTGCACTGGCAGCATGCTTGGGACTGTCTCTCTCCATCTCTCTGCCCTTCCCCATCTGCACTGTCTCTGTCTCTCTCTAAATAAATAACTAAACTAAAAAAAATGAGTAAACAGGGTTGCCTGGGTGGCTCAGTCAGTTAAGCATCTGACTTCAGCTCAGGTCATGATCTCACAGTTTGTGAGTTCGAGCCCCACGTCAGGCTCTTGTGCTGACAGCTCAGAGCCTGGAGCCTGCTTCGGATTCTGTGTCTTCTCCTGTCTCTGCCCCTCCCATGCTCTATCTCTCAATAATAAACATTAAAAACAAAAAATTTAAAAAAGAGTAAACACACTATAAACTCTAACTGAAATTTAAAAAAAAAAAGAGGGCAGTTTAAAATCTAAAGATTTAATTTTCATTTTCAAAGTAAAATTAAGCTTTTGATATCTCTGCTAAAATAGTATAGAATAGTTACACACTGTAACATGTTACACATTACACATTAACGTACACATTAACCTACGTTAATTAACACATTAACAACACATTACGTACACATTAACACACATTAACGTACACATTAACAAAACAAAACTTGCTATAAATTAGGTATTGATAATTATACCAAGTATAAAAACGTTCTGTTAAATGTTGAATTCTCCTAGACAATTACAATATGATATTCAGGTTATTAAAATTTGAGTACAACTCAAATAGAAATTTAGAAATATCTAGAAATATCTATGTACCTAAGAAGGAATTCTAAATGCAGAATGATAAATTATTCCTTCCCTACAATCAATTTTCATTTATCTCTTAACTGACAAGCTTTTTTCATAAAGGTGAGTGAATTACTTAACTTCATGTGTCTACTTAAGTGTAAATAGCTCCAAAATACAGAAGCAACGGTGACAGAACAATGTAGATGAAAAATGAAAGAAAATGCACTGAGTTAGACCCAAAATGACTGTTATGTCAGAAAAACTGACCAATTCTTTCAAATACAGATCTGATAACTACCATTCCACATCACTTTGGCAGCCTATGCTTTTTTACCTTGAGAAAGAAAAATAACAGCTAAGACAATACAGTAGAAGAGTATGCAATCATTAAAAAACACAACAACAAAAAATCCCCCAAATAATATCAGGAAATACAAACAAGGCTATAAAACTGCTTATACAATATAATCACACTTTAGACAAAGAGAAAAAAATCCTTTTAAAAATTAATGTAGAAGAAAGCCTGAAAGGAAACAAAATATTACAAGTACTTATTACCAATTACAGGAACTGCTTTTGATATTCATTCACTTCTTTCTATTTTTATCTATTTTCTTAAGTTTTCTGTAATGAAAATACATTACTGTTTAATGGGGGGAGCATTTTTAAAGAGCAAAATTTTGAAATGGAAAGTGGCTAAAATTCAACTTATTTAAGACAAAAACTCCCCCTTTTGGGAGTATTATGTGCCATCTCAACAAAGTCTAAAAAATAAAAATTTTAATTAAAGAGCATTTGAATTGATAAAATCCCTCAATGAATATGGTAAAAAATTGTTCTTCAATTTCAATTCCAAACTCAAATAATTTGGGTGTTTTGAGAGAAATCACCAAGATGAAATAAATAAGCTAAAATACCAAATTCATATATGAATGTAACATTAAAAAGACAGCAAATTTGTTTTTCTCATTAGGAATAATTTCCTGTAAAAAAGTATGATATACCTATTATAATAATAAATATATAACATACATATGTAATATATGTATATATTAAAGGAAAATCTATTTAAATTTACACTTGAAAGATGAGAAATTTAAAAACTGACAGAGAAGAATTTCCAGTACAAGTGGGCCCCCTGAAAGATGGCATATGATTTTTAAAACATAGAAATATTATAGGTACATCAGGACATAATTTTTAAAATATTTCAGAAACTTCTACTTACTGCATGTTTAAGTGTGCACATTTCGTACAGGACACACCCCAGAGCCCAAATGTCACTAGAAAAGGGAAAAATGAGAAATTTTCTCTAAGTATCAGAGTTTACTTAATTTTTTTTTTATTTAAAGGAAACAAAAGCAAAATGAAAATGCTTTCCAAAAATATATGTTCCATAAAATATATCCTTTAAAACTCAAAATTTCAACCATATCCAAATGATAAAAGTAGCTATCCCAGATTAGAAGAAGCAGTTGCCCAAGCAATTATTTTAAAGTTTTATTAAAGAAATGTAATATTTAAAAGAACAAAATCAGTAAATTTCATGAATATTCTAGTTATTTTATTCAATTATTTATGAAATACCATGATTTAAAAAAATATAAGGGGCACCTGGGAGGCTCAGTTGGGCATCCGACTCTTGATTTCATCCCAAGTCATGATTTCAAGGTTCATGGGATCGGGCCCCACCCCACATCAGGATAACGCTGACAATACAGGACCTACTCGGGATTCTCTTTCTCCCTCTCTCCTGCCCTACCTCCAGATGCACGTGTGTGCTCGTTCTCAAAATAAACATCTTTTAAAAATAATAAAATTAAAAATCTATATATTATAAAAGCAAAATACTGTTTTCATGATAAACAAGAAAATATTAATTTACTCAAATTTATCTGAAACATAGGACAGCCAACTGAAATATTATATAAGGTAAATATATTTATTTAATCTTAACTTAAGGACTTAGTTATAATGTCTCCTTTATAGTTTCTTGCTCTCTTTTACACATATTTTTATAATTAAATGCTATCTTCCATTTTTAAAAAGAAAAAATAAAAATCTCATTGTTCAGAGCAACAGTTGCCCTTAGTAGTCAATAAAAACAAAAACCACTACTCCTGAAAGCTGAACTTATTGGAAAAAAAGAAAATCCAATACTGAAATCCCAAAGTTACCTTTAACTAAACTCACAAAAAGCTACAAATATAAATCTGTAACCCCCAAAATCTATTTAGTTTCAAGATCAACTAGCAAAAAAATGTGAATAGTAATTAAGCCATTTAGTAACCTGTACATGTTAGTACATGTAACATGTATAATCAAAACCATTACACTAATGATCCTATTTTAAAAAATACTTTAAAACATATTTAGAAAAATATGAATTTTAAAGTATACTGACAATGCTCATCCATGACATTTTTAAACTATTTTCCCCACAAAATTAGTTTTATAGAAAATACTCAGGGGTGCCTGGGTGGCTTAGTTGGTTAAGTGTCCAACTTCAGCTCAAGTCATGATCTCACGGCTCCCTGAGTTGGAGCCTGTGTCGGGCTCTGTGCTGCAGCTGGGAGTCTGAAGTCTGCTTCAGATTCTCCCTCTTGTCCCTCCCCTGCTCACACTCTGTCACTCTCTCTCTCTCAAAAATAAAAATAAACATTACAATAAAAAATTCTCAGGCGCCTGGGTGGCTCAGTCAGTTAAGCATCCGACTTCAGCTCAGGTCATGATCTCACACTCTGTGAGTTCAAGCCCTGCGGCACGCTCTGTGCTGACAGCTCAGAGCCTGAAGTCTGCTTTGGATTCTGTGTCTCCCTCTCCCTCTGCCCCTCCCCTGCTCATGCTCTGCCTCTCTCTGTCTCAAAAATAAATAAAATAAAAAATTCTCAGGGCGCCCGGGTGGCTCAGTCGGTTAAGCCTCTGACTTCAGCTCGGGTCATGATCTCATGGTTGATGGGTTCAAGCCCAGTGTTGGGCTCTGTGCTGACAGTGCTCTGTGCTCAGAGCCTGGAGCCTGCTTCAGATTCTGTGTCTCTGTCTCTCTCTCTCCCATTCCCATGCTCACACTCTCTCAAAAATAAATAAAGTGCTTAAAAAAAATTTTTTTTTTAATTCACCAAAGAATTAAATACATTCCTAATTTAAAGATAAAGACTGATATTTTTCACAGTTGACTTATTCATAAGATACAGAAATAGCATTAAAGTCTAAAATCACTTCAGTTCAGGGCACTTGCGTGGGTCAGCTGGTTAAGTATCCAGCTTCTGATTTTGACTCAGGTCATGATGTCACAGTTCATGAGTTCAAGCCCTGCTTTGGGCTCCATGCTGAGAGCAGAGGAGCCTGCTTGGGATTCTCTCTCTCCCCTACTCTCTGCCCCTCCCTCACTCTCTCTCTCTCAAAATAAATACATAAACTTAAAAAAATTACTTTAGCTCAAAGAAAATGCTAGTATCATTAAGAATATACACTAAATAATACTTTCCATGAACTAGACTGATTATTGTAATTTAAATTCATTTAAAAAATACATTAATATTCTCAGTCTCAAGCGCTCAGGTTTCAAACATAGCTTCCTTCCCACTCAAAAAACAGGAGCTATCGCTTTCTTCCTTTTAACTTCTGTGAGTGCTTTCAAAGTTTTTTTAAATTTACTTATTATTTTGAGAGAGAAAGAGCACGCATGCACACAAACAAGCATGGAGCTCAAAGCAGGACCTGAACTCACGAACTGTGACATCGTGACCTGAGCCAAAATCAGAAGTTGGATGCTTAACCAACTGAGTCGTGCCCTGAGCTTAAGTAATTTTAGATTTTAATGCTATTTCTGTCAGTGCAGAGCCCGAAGCCAGGCTCAAACTCATGAACCACGAAATCATGTCCTGAGTCAAAGTCAGTCACTTAAGTGACTGAGCCACCCAAGTACCCCTGCTTTCAAATTTAAGACCAATATTTCTTGGCTAGTATATTTCAGTTAGAAAGAAAATAAATGGTAAATAGAATTCAGCAGCAGAATTCTTCATCCCAGTCACATGTTCTACAATCTGCTAGCCACAGTACAACTCAACAATTAGGGAATTGGGCTTGGGAGCCAGATGCCTGGGACTTGCAAGTTGCTTTCCCTCTCTCTCTGCATTTGGCTGCCTTACAAGGAAAAGGAGGAATAATTAATGCTTACAACTCACTAGATTATTGTGAAGAGTAAAGGAGTCAATACATAGAAAGCATTCAAACCAGTGCCGGGCATATAATTTGTTCAATAAATATTAACTATTAGATATTTCAATAGGAAGTGCTATGACAAAGACCAAAGTAAATACTCTATTTCCAATTATAACTTAAACTATAAGGTGATACTTTCTATAGTTCCTTTAGAAAGACAGTGAAATACCTATTTGCAATCCCCCCTCATTGTATAATAAAAAAAATGGGTGTACGCGTGTGTATGTGTGTGTGTATATATATATATTTACATATATATTTTTATGAGCATTAATGATTTTGCAATAATATCCTGAGATCAGTAAATACAGCACAAGAGAAAGATTTAAAGGGAATATATCATGTAATGAATATCATTTTAAATACCTTTTATTATTGTAAGGTTTGTTTTCACAGATTTCAGGTGACAAGTAGTATGGGGTCCCTATGCAAGTTCGAGCCAGTTCCACAGTACTAGGACAAAAAAAGAATTATTGGAGAAGCTTAAGATACTAAAATATATTATAAATGAAAACATATACACCACCAGGGACATTTTATCAAAACAAAGTTTAAAATTAGTATGTTACCTATTAAGTACTCTAGCGATTCCAAAATCTCCAAGTTGTATTGTCCCATCTTTGGTTAAAAATATGTTCTGTTTAAGAGATATAAAAAGCCAGAAATATTGTTACAGTCCAGTCCTGACAACTCTTTTCACAAAAACAAATCTAGTTTAAAAAAAGCTGGGAGATGCCTGGGTGGCTCAGTCGGTTAAGCATCCAAATTCAGCTCACGTCATGATCTCATGGTTTGTGAGTTTGAGCCCCACAATGGGCTCTCTGCTGTCAGCATGGAAGCCTGCTCAGATCCTCTATCTCCCTCTCTCTGCCCCTCCCCTGCGCACACATGCTTGCTCTCTCTCTCTCTCTCTCAAAAATAAACATTTTTAAAAATTTTTTTAATGTTTATTTTTGATTTTTTTTTCAACGTTTTTTTATTTATTTTTGGGACACAGAGAGACATAGCATGAACGAGGGAGGGGCAGAGAGAGAGGGAGACACAGAATCCGAAACAGGCTCCAGGCTCTGAGCCATCAGCCCAGAGCCTGACGCGGGGCTCGAACTCACGGACCGCGAGATCGTGACCTGGCTGAAGTCGGACGCTTAACCGACTGCTGCGCCACCCAGGCGCCCCTAATGTTTATTTTTGAAGGAGAGAGAGACACACACAGAATCCGAAACGGGCTCCAGGCTCTGAGCTGTCAGCATAAAGCCCAACGCAGGGCTTGAACTCATGAACAGTGAGATCATGATCTGAGCCGAAGTCAGACACAACCAACTGAGCCACCAACCAGGCGCCCCATAAACAAATGTTTTTTAAAAAGCTGGAATAACTGGATATCCACATACAAAAGAATGAATGTAGGTCCTTATACCATACACAAAAATTAACTCAAAATGGATTCCTAAATATAAGAACTGAAACTATACGACTGCTAGAGGAATGGGAGTATATCTTTGTGTTATTGGGTTGGGCAATGGTTTCTTAAATATAACACCAAAAGCACAAGCAAAGAAGAGAATATAAAGTGGACTTCACCAAAATTAAAAACTTTTGTTCAAAGAACACTATATCAAAAGTGAACAGACAACCCACAGAACTGGAGAAAATATTTGCAAATCATGTATCCAGAATAAAGAACTCTTACAATTCATTAGCAACAAAAGACAACCCACTTAAAATACACAAAGTCACATATTATGATTCCATTTATATAAAATGTCCAGAAAAAGGCAAATCCATTGAGAAAGAAAGTAAATTAGTGGTTTCCAGAGTCTAGGTAGAGAGGGAATGGAAAGTGATTGCTAATGGTACAGGGTTTCTTTTTGGAGTTATAAAAAAATGTTCTAGAATTAGAGAATGGTAATGGTTTCAAAACTCTGTGAATATACTAAAAATCACTAAACAATACATTTCCAGTGGGTGAATATTAAGGTATTTGAAATACATCTCAATATAACTTCAAATAAATGAACCCAGACTTCCCCATTAAAAAAAATGCCTAAAAATTCCAATTAGCCTAAATATAACAAAAGAATCTTAAAATTTTCCAATAATTTACCCAATTAATTTGCATTCCTAAATATATAACCCCAATGCTCTATCAAACAGTAAAGGCAGGAGTTTGTGGCACATAAGTTAAACTCCACATCATTTAGGAGACTTGACTCAGACACATGTTCACAGGCAAAGATGACACAAAGCAGGGATGAGGGGGATGGAGTAAAATGGGGTGAAATTGGGATTAGGTGGCAGAGAGTTGGGGGACAGGAAGAATGAGGTATGAAGCTCCCATCACAGATCCTTCTCTTCCTACTACACATCTGGAGGCAATCAGGCTATACGAGAGGCTACAGGTGTAAGAAGGTAAGACAAACACATGGCCTTGACACCAGGAGACAAATACCCTCTGATCTACCCAGTCTGAGGACTGAGAAAGCCCAGTGGGGCATCCATGAAAGAAACTACGCACAGATGAGTGAGCTATGGGGACAAAACATCTCCCACAAAGAGTTTCCAAAGAAAAAAAAGCCAATAAAATAATCAGAGTAAGAATTCACTCCAGACAAAATTAATTCTATAAAACAGTGACAAAAACTTTAAAATAAGTATGTTTAGCTAAAAGAGGGGTGCCTGGATGGCTCAGTCATTAGGGCACGTGACTCTTGATCTCAGGGTTGTAAGTTTGAGCCCCATGTTGGGTGTAGAGATTACTTAAAAATAAAATCTTTAAAAAACAAAAAGAAAGGAAATTGCAATGAGATAAATGAAAGAAATCCGTTTAAAAAGAACAAGACATTATGAAATAAAAACCAATCAGATTAAGAACAGAGGTATATGAAAAACCATTTAGAAATCTTGGAGAAAAAAAATAGTCATTATAAAAAACAAGTAAATAGATATGTATCAGTTTAGACAAAATTAAAAAAGGATTTGGGTAACTTGAAAGTAGGCTGAGAAATTCACCTAGAAGGCAACTGAGAGACAAAGAAATAAAATGTGAAAGAACAAATAAGGTACTTGGAAGGGCTAGATTAAGAAGCTACAACACAGGTCTAGAAACATAATTCAGAAGACCATGAGGGTAATGATAGAGAAATAATATCTGAAAAAATTCTGCTAAACATTTTCCAGAACACTTCTAGGTGAATATACACTCTCAGATCAAAAGTACACAACATAATAAAAACAGAACTTCACTAATGCACAACCCTATGAAATTTCAGAACAATGGGGACACATACAGAATATCGTATAGTCATCCAAAGAGAAAAAACAGGGTAAGAAACCACTGACTAAATTCCTAAATAGCAACACTAGAGGCCAAGAGACAAATGAGCAATATCTTCAAAACTCTTTAGGAAAACAAATTTCCAGCCTAGAAGTTTATATCCAAATTATCATTAAAGTAAGAGAATGGAAAAAAGTCATCTTCAGACATAAAATATCCCCCCAAAATATACCTTCCACATGTTTATTTTTGGGGTTTTTTCCCATCATTATGAGAGTAAACCCAGAAGGAGGATATAGGAAGAAGGCAGGAGCTATAACACACAAGGCATATAAGGAGGATATCTAGTATTATAGTGAAGGGAGAACAGTGAAGAGAGAACCGATAATCCGATGCAGACTGGATCAGGTTCAAAAATTTTAGCCTAAGACAACACTGGCTCCAAGTCCATATCAATTTAGAAGTTATTAGTGACAGAATAGTCATACCTGCGACTTTATGTCTCGATGAAGAATTTTTCGATCATGTACATGTTTCAAGGCCAAACATATCTGCACAAACCAATCCAAAATCTAAGAGGGAAAATCAGATTTGTCATTTCTTTTAAAATTTACATCTCACAGTATTCTTTTCTTAACCAAAAAAAAAAGCATTCAGGAATATCTGGGGTTGAAGGGAACTAAGTCCTTAAAAAAAGAAATTTAGTCTACAATTTTTAACTTTACTGTAATTAATGTCACTAACATTAAGTAGATATTCAAGCTGATATATTATGTGCAAGGGTCCACCCTGACTTTAAAATGTAAGAGACTGCTATTGAAGCATCTCTTATAAATCAGAATATAGAAAGAAACTTCCACAAAAGAGTGAAAAATGAAAATACTATGAGGGTAAGTGACTTTATATTTAAATACATCTTTTTTCTCCATAAATAAAAATCACTAGGGGAAAAATACCAGGCTAGAAATTTGGAAGACATAGCTGAGTTTTATCTCTTTCCATATTCACCATATATAAACATACTCTCTGAAGTTGGCTACTTAAAAGTACAAGGGCTTAATTTCTACCTCGTTCCTAACACCAAAAGAATTCCAAGTAGATGGCTTTTTTAAACAGGCAAAAATTAAACTATAAGATGGTAAAAGAAAATAGAGGTTGATTTTCTATAATCTTTGATTGAAGGACTTTCAAAACTGACTTAAAACCCGTAAGTTACAAGAATAAAGACTGACCATGTTCACTATATAAAATTTAAAACATCTGCAGGGCAAAATATATAATCAAGTATAATAATTATTTAAGAAAATACTTGCAACATAATTGATAGATTGCTAATTCTGTAATATGCAAAAGTTCATCCAAATCACTAAGAAAAATACTGGCAGTCAAAATAAGAAGTGGAGAAAAGACTAGAAAAGCAAATGATGGAGAAAAAATAAGCCAATAAATGTACATACAAAATACTAATAAAAAATTTTTTTAATAATAACACTAAATAAAACAGGACACTTTTGTAACTTGAGAAAAATAAAATAACACACAAGGTTGGCCAGAATGTGAGGAAATAAGTCTTTGCTTACCTTGTTTGTGAGAAAGTTAATTATAGTCATTTGGAAAAGTATGTAAAAATTTTAAATTCACATACCATTTGAAAGAGCAATTGGAATTTCAAATTTGTCCTACAGATACAGTATCACAAATACAAAAGGATGTGTAAAAGGATGTTTATCCCAGCAACATTTATCAAAGGAAAAAAAATATGAACACCTAAATACACATTTAAATATATTGTGATATCACTGTACTAGATACACAGCCATTGAAAAGAATTAAGTACTTCCATGTTTCCTTAAAGGGAAAAAAAGAGAAATGAAGATGGGAAAATGGGGGTGGGGACACTGGCCCTTTAAATACTATGGAAGTCACCTCAGCATGAAAGAGCGGGGCTTTCAATCAGGGGGGAGGTACAACAATGGCTGTCCACCTCCTTGTCTGCACCTCCAAGATCAGAAATTGCAATTAACAATCAGAGAACAGGGGTGCCTGGGTAGCTCAGTCAGCTGAGTGTCCAACTTTTGATTTAGGCTCTGGTCATGATCCAGGGTCATGGGACTGAACCCCACGTCAGGCTATGCACTGAGTATGGAACCTGCTTAAGATTCTTTCTCTCTCTTCCTCCACCTCTTTCCCCACTTGCACACACTCTCTCTCTCTCATTAAAATAAAATAATAATGATAATAATAAATAATCAGAGCACAGATCCCTGACATTTGGAGAACATGGACCTTTTTGCTCACCCTGGTTCCCACACTCCTACAATAGACTCCAGAGATCCAAAATAGTTTCACAGGATAGATTCTGCCACTGTAATTGTTGTGTAGGTGGGGAGAGAGATTCCTCCTGCTTCCTACTCCACCATCTTTCCAGAATCCTCCCCATCTATATTTACTTTAAAATATTTTGTCCTTTGATTAAATAGGTAACCATATACTATTTTTCAGGTGCTTACACTACTATTAGTAAATACACTATCAATATATTAATTAGCTCAACATTGTCGTAAGAGCAGCATGGTAAGACTTGCCAAATCAAAAAGAACCTCAGCCTTTCCTGGGTTGAATTTGTATAGGAAATTATTATTAAACAAATATTTCAGAAAATGGGAAAGTTCTAGACATTTGCCAATGACTTTGCTATCCAGATTTACACTTAAGGAAAATATTCATCAAGCCCTTATTAAATATCCCTATAGAAAATTTTATTCTAGTATTAGTTACTATAATTAATTAACCAGACTTCCAGTCTAAATCATTTTGTTACACAGGCCTTTCTCTTCCTACTTCCAATCTAGAAATGAACAAAACCATCTCAGACTCAAGCCACCCCGCAGTCTAAAACAAAACATGGACTCTGGCCCCTATGTTTTTATGCTTCAAGGCCCAGAGCGTGGCAGGATGTAGCAGGAGTAAGATGTTTCTGTTTAACTAATTCCCATTTCAAACAGGCTAAAATATATAATGTTCTTATTTGTGCTAAGAAAACATCATTCCGAAGGGTAGAAAAATGCTATTAATTTAAAAAAAAAGACTTGCAAAATTCTTATTGTTTATTATGGAATAATTTCAGAGATGGACAAAAATACATAGAGTAGACCTCCATAATAATTTCTAGGATGACAAGATGCATAATATATAGTACACACACATACATCATTATGTACTAAGAACATTTATCCAAGTCCAGAACCAAATTCACAGACTATCAATGTATTTTATAGAATGTTACAAAATTTAATAGCAAGCATTTTAAAGTTCAGTAAAGACAAATGAATAAAAATGAGCACAAGCAATGGAATGTATTAGGTATAAATCTAATAAAAAAATAGCACTCTATACATTAACATACATTACTATTTGACTTCACCACAACAGTGAAGTTGGCTATGTGGAATGAACATCCCTATTAATGGATGAGGAAATAATCTCAAAATAGTTAAGTCATTTGTTAACATAACAATTACCAAGCTGATAAGTAGAACAATGACTGAAACCCAAGTTTTCTTACTCCAAGTTCTATGCCCTATTTAGTACACTAAACTGTGGAAACAGGAGATAAGTAAAGAAACAGGACATTACCTTATTTAATAGTACTTAACTAAAATACAACCCAAGATCTCACCTGATCATATTTTCAAGTTACTGCCAACAAACCATAAGTCCCCATCTACATGGTATTATCAAACAAATGATTAGTTGTGCCAATTTTTGACAAAGCTTTACTAAGTACCCTGAGAGGACATTAATGAAAACTGTGATCTCTGTTTTACAATAAATTACAAACTTGTTGAAGAAATAATTCTAATGTGAAATTATTCCGACTACATTAATTAAGGGTGCATGATGTAGTAAAAATAAGTGTTGAGTTGAGCGAATACCATGGAGCATTACATAGCAGGTAGAAGCAACAAATGCACAGATAGCAAAACAAATGGATCAGAAACAGTACTAGGGGAAAAACAGAACTAAATGAGGTATCACACAACAGGTATGCATTTAAAAATACAAGACAATGTGCAGAGAAAGCATTTGACAAAATACAGCATCCTTTCTTGATAAAAACCCTCAAGAAAGTAGGGATAGAAGGATCATACCTCAAGATCATAAAAGCCATATATGAAAGACCCACTGCTAATATCATCCTCAATGGGGAAAAACTGAGAGCTTACACCCCAAGGTCAGGAACACGACAGGGATGTCCACGCTCACCACTGTTATTCAACATGGTATTGGAAGCCTTAGCCTCAGCAATCAGACAACACAAAGGAATAAAAGGCATCCAAATCAGCCAGGAAGAAGTCAAACTTTCACTCTCTGCAGATGAAATGATACTCTATATGGAAAACCCCAAATATTCTACCAAAAATCTGTTAGAACTGATCCATGAATTCAGCAAAGTCGCAGGATATAAAATCAATTCAAAGAAATTAGTTGCATTCTTATACACCAATTATGAAGCAACAGAAAGAGAAATCAAGAAATCAATCCCATTTACAATTGCACCAAAAACCATAAAATACCTAGGAATAAACATAACCAAAGAGGTGAAAAATCTATACACTGAAAACTACAGAAAGCTAATGAAAGAAACTGAAAAAGACACACACACAAAAAAATGGGAAAACATTCCATGCTCCTAGATTGGAAGAACAAATATTGTTAAAATGTCAACACTAACCAAAGCAATCTATTAATTCAATGCAATCCCTATCAAAATAACACTAGCATTTTTCACAGAGCTAGAACAAACAATCCTAAATTTGTATGGAACCAGAAAAGATCCTGAATAGCCAAAGCAATCTTGAAAAAGAAAACCAAAGCAGGAGGCATCACAATCCCAGACTTCAAGACATATTACAAAACTGTAATCATCAAGACAGTATGGTACTGGCACAAGAACATACACTCGGATCAATGGAACAGAATACAGAACCCAGAAATGGACCCACAAACATAAGGCCAACTAATCTTTGACAAAGCAGGAAAGAATATCCAATGGAATAAGGACAGTCTCTTCAGCAAATGGTGCTGGGAAAACTGGACAGCAACATGCAGAAGAATGAACCTGGACCACTTCCTCACACCATACACAAAAAGACACCCAAAATGGATGAAAGACCTAAATGTAAGATAGGAAGCCATCAAAATTCTCGACGAGAAAGCAGCCAAAAACTTCTTTGATCTTGGCCGCAGCAACATCTTACTCAACACATATCCGGAGGCAAGGGAAACAAGCAAAAATGAACCACTGGGACCTCATCAAAATAAAAAGCTTCTGCATAGTGAAGGAAACAGTCAGCAAAACTAAAAGGCAACCAACAGAATGGGAGAAGATATCGGCAAATGACATAGGAGATAATGGGTTAGTACCCAAAATGTAAAAGAACTTATCAAACTCAACACCCAAAAAACAAATAATTCAGTGTAGATATGGGCAAAGGATATGAATAGACACTTCTCTAAGGAAGACATCTAGGTGGCCAACAGACGCATGAAAAAATGCTCAGCATCATTCATCATCAGGGAAATACTAATCAAAACCACAATGAGATCCCACCTTACACCTGTCAGAATGGCGAACATTAACAACTCAGGCAACAACAGATGTTGGTGAGGATGCAGAGAAAGAGGATCTCTTTTGCACTGCTGGTGAGAATGCAAACTGGTGCAGTCACTCTGGAAAACAGTATGGAGGCTCCTCAAAAAACTAAAAATAGAACCACCCTACGACCCAGAAACTACACTACTAGGTATTAACCCAAGGGATACAGGTGTGCTGTTTCAAAGGGGCACATGCACCCCAATGTTTATAGCAGCACTATCAACAATAGCCAAAGTATGGAAAGAGCCCAAATGTCCATCGGCAGATGAATGGATAAAGATTATGTGATACACACACACACACACACACACACACACACACACAATGGAGTATTACACAGCAATCAAAAAGAATGAAATCTTGCCACTTGCAACTACGTGGATGGAACTAGAGGGTACTAGGATGGAACTAGGGGCTAAGTGAAGGCAAAGAAAGACAAATAAATGACTTCAGTCATACGAGGAATTTAAGATACTAAACAGATGAATATAAGGGAACGGAAGTAAAAATAATACAGAAACATGGAGGGGGACAAAACATAAGAGACTCTTAAATATACAGAACAGAGGGTTGCTGGAGGGCTTGTGGGAGGGAGAGATGGGCTAAATGGATAAGGGGCTTAAGGAATCTACTCCTGAAATCACTTTGCACTATATGCAAACTAATGTGGATGTAAAATAAACAATAAATAAATTTTTAAAAATTAAAATTAAAAAATTAAAAATATAAGACCATGATATCCACTTTGAAAAAATACAGGGAGACATTCATTACAGATACTGAAAAAGCTGCCTGAAGAAACAAAAAAGCATAGGCTTTGCTGGAATGGGATATAATGTAGCTATTAAAACAAATATAATTGATCAACATGGACAAACATGTGACAATAATCAAGATAATTTTTTAACATAGCCTGTATTTTTTCCCTTGTATTATAAATAACATTTCCCTTGCTTTCTAAATATTTTTTAAATTTGAGTATAGATGATACACACTGTTGCATTAGCTTCAGGTGTACAACATAGTGATTTGATAAGTTTGTATGTTTACAAACGTAGCTATCATCTATCTCCATACATTGCTATTACAATATCACTGACTATTCCTCATGCTGTGCCTTTTATTGCAGTAACTTATTCACTCTACAACTGGAAGCCCCTATCACCCACTGCTCTTTACCCATCTTGCCAAACATCCCTCCCCTTGCCACTGGTGCCACTGCTGGCAACCAGCAGTTTGTTCTATTTATAAGTTTGGGTTCTCAAGGTAATTGTTAAGTGAAAAAAGCAAGATAGAGTATGCAATGTATAATATTCCATGTCTGAATATCTGTGTCTTGAGGTATATATGTACATGTGCAAGTATGAAAAAGAAAATTTGGAAAAAGACACCTAAAAACGTAGTAATCTTCAGGGATGGAACAGTGGGCAAAGAATTATTTCCATTTCTGAACCTTTTAAAAATTTTATAATTTAAGCCTGTAAACAAATATTTAATAAACCCTGGAGTTAGATACTAGTAAGTTCAAACACTATACAATTTGGGACAAGCTACTTAACGTGTTAGATTTCTTATCTATTAAATAAACTACACTAATTCATGGGGGATTATAAAGTTTAAAAGAGACAAAAAATATAACATTCCTAGCACATGGCTCTCCCCATTCTCTTTTGTAAAAGCACATAATAAAAATTAAGAATGGGTGATAATGAGAACTGCAATAGAAATTTAGAGAAAGAAAAGATCACAGATTAGAGTGCTTGTGGAAAATCAAAGGAAAGGCTGGGACTTGAGCTGAACTGTAATAAAAAAAAAAAAGGTAGAATATTAATAATAGAGAGTTGGCAAGAAAGTATTACCAAAATAAAAGAAATAATAAATACACAGGAAAAATGAGATATATAAACGTGTCCTTAACACAAATAGTGCCAAACAGGGAATAAATGATCAATAAATATTTGTTAAAAGAGAAGGGGTGCATATTAGAGAATACTAGAAAAAAAAATAAGATGGGGTGTCTGGATGGCTCAGTCAGTTAAGCATCTGATTTCCCCTCAGGTCATGATCTCACAGTTTGTGGATTCGAGTCCCACGTCAGGCTCTGTGCTGACAGCTCAGAACCTGGAGCCTGCTTCCGATTCTGTGTCTCCCTCTCTCTCTCCTCCTTACCCACTTACGCTTTGTCTCTCAAAAATGAATAAACATTAGGAAAAAAAAAAGACTGCTCAGGTAGGATAGGGTCATATTTTAGAGATGTCTGAGGTCAAAACAGATATTAGATTGAATGTAGTTGCCAATGCAAGGCCTCCAGGGCTACAATTACTTAGGAAAGCCACATTGTAGGAAAATATGGTCTGGCAGCAGTAAGCCAAATTGACAGAATATAAAATAATTAGTCATAATGAATAATTAAGTTATATACATAAATATATGCATTTATACACACACACGCAAAGGATATAAATATATTACAAATATAATAATAATATTATAGACAAGAAATGAGATGGGGAACTAATAGAAACTAATTAGAACAGACAGGGAACTAATAGAAACTAGAACAGAAATGTGACTGAAATATTAGAATTTCGATACAAAACTGCCCTAATAATTACAATTAAGCATTTGTACTTACAAATAAACACACATATATATAAACTTCGAATTGCTTCTCAATAATCAGGAGTAAGAGTCAATCTCCTACATGCTAACTCACCTGATCCTCTTGAAACAAAATGCCTTTCTGAGCATTAATTCGTTTAAACAGATCGCCTCCTTCACAGTAATCCATCACTATGTAGAGAGAACCATTTTCTACAAAATATAAACATTACATTTCATTTTTTAAAATGTATGTCAAAAGTATAGCTAAAGGTACTCAAGGGTTTACTAAAATGCAGCAATTAATTATGTTCTACTAAAAACCAGAACCATCTTCAAAAGAACTGGAGTGCAAAATCCGGTTATACAGATTGTGTAATAACCTGGGTTAACAGGCAGCTCCATCATTAAAGATTTTCTACTAAGAATACAGCATCTTACTGAACAGCAGTATCCATATTGGTCTAAACATCTCTGGAACACAGACAAAATGCAGACAAACATACTTGCTTTCATTTAATAGATATATTTTCTTAAGCATCTATAAAAACATGTTTTTCTACCAATTTGTCAAAGATGGATTATAACTTAGTTTCTAATTGACCATTACTTTTCAGCTTTGTTTCATCCACTTAATCAATTACTTACTAAATATCAGA
This sequence comes from Neofelis nebulosa, assembly GCF_028018385.1. Classification (NCBI taxonomy): domain Eukaryota; kingdom Metazoa; phylum Chordata; class Mammalia; order Carnivora; family Felidae; genus Neofelis; species Neofelis nebulosa. Next base: position 60,207,158 of record NC_080784.1, on the reverse strand, counting down.
TGTTGCAATGAATTCTGAGGACGCAACAGTGAGTAAGATTGTACACTCTTGGAGCTTTCTTTGATTTTATTGCTCTTTTTAAAAATTGTATATAATGTGTCAACATGAAAATAGGGCATTATCTTATTCCCCTCTATGACTCAGTCCACAGGAAAAGAAATTTCTGTGATTCTACCTACGTCTAGCCTAGACAGGACTAGAAGAACACTTCTCATCCTTCCCTCCATCTTTAGTCTTATGTAAGAGTATCACTATGCTTATTCTGCCCAGATTAGAGAGTAGCTGATATCACTTGTAACATTAACTAAGCTACTACTTACTAGTGAGACTACTGCAACTCAAAGAACAGTTTTCATTTCTTTTACTCTTCTGTGCTTATAGCCTTATTTCCATCAGTACTTGCATCTTGCACCTTGTGGTAGTGTTCTTGTTACCATACCTCCTTTTGATAAACTGTTTTTAACGTGCCATGGATTGGGAACCTATATGACTGAGCTAATTAAGAATCTGTAGGGGCGCCTGGGTGGCTCAGTCGGTTAAGCGTCCGACTTCAGCTCAGGTCACCATCTCGCGGTCCATGAGTTCGAGCCCCGCATCGGGCTCTGTACTGACTGCTCAGAGCCTGGAGCCTGTTTCAGATTCTGTGTTTCCCTCTCTCTCTGACCCTCCCCCGTTCATGCTCTGTCTCAAAAATAAATAAATGTTAAAAAAAATAATTAAAAAAAAAAAAGAATCTGTATAATTCATGGGGACTTCTAAGAAATCCTGGCCTCACCTCTTCCCACGGATAGAAGTAGGTAACAGCCACATCAATGTAAATAATACAGAAAATGACTGGAAGACTGGCAGGACAGACTCTCCACAGCTAAATGTAGGGAAGAGGCCACATAGGAAGGTGAAGACGTGGTCAGGAGCTAAAAGGACCTGTGGGACTGACTAATGTGGGGAGTGGTGGGAGGACACCCATGGTTTGGAGAGGGGGAAGAAACAGACCCTTACACCAGGCACAGGGAACCCTCACAGGGAAGATGAATCCCCCATAACATTTGGCATTGAAAACAATAGGGGCATAATTTCACACAATCTTACAATCAGTGGGCTTAACACCGGAACATTAAAAATCAGCATGCTGGGCTCTAGGAAAGCAAGACAGCAATAGGATACTGTCACCACCCTTAAACAGAGACCACAACAAATAGCCCAGCAGAGATGAAAAACAGATGCAGCACTTTTAAAAATGTCTGGGGCATAAAGAAAAGTGGTTTATTAATCTCAGAGCTGTGCAAGCAGGGCAAGGATGTTGGGAGACTTCTCCAGGAGCAGAAGAATTGGCAGGCACCACAATACTGCCCTGTCCAGCAGTGTAGGCACATGGATACTTATAAGAAACCAGTATAGTGCCAATACTCTCCACCTAGCCTGCTAATGGTGCAACCTGCCCCACATTCCACAGGCATATCCTCTCCAGCCAGGCATTATTCCAGTTATCCTCCAACAGCAGACCCATGCTAACACCCTACACCCTGTACCCACATTCTCCTGTGGACCTTTACCTTTCAATATGCCTCTGGGAGAGCCCATCCAAAGAGATGCCATAAGACTGGCAGGCTGAAAGGAGCCCCAAAAGGGGCTAGCACCCCTCCAAAGTGACTCATGCTTGAGGGGCAGACAGCCAGTCCAACTGCACCCCAGCAGTGGGCTGGGAGCAGACACCTGGTCTGACTATAGGCCCTGCCCACCAATGAAAGCTTCTCAGGAGAAAACAAAGGGACAGCGCCTTGCATTTTGGTGTTACTGCATTGCTAGTAACAGCCTGGTCTGACTCAACCCAAGCCCAAGACAGCCCCAGACCAGCCCACCAACAACACAAGAGTCCAAACCCTGCCTACGAGAGGCAAAGAGAGCCACTGCAGACAACTGAATTAAAGGTAAATGCCACTCAGCCACGATAGCAGAGCATATATATCACACATAGGAGACACCCCTGAAGTGCCATGTTCTGGAGAACAGGGGACATTGAATTACAGGGCACTATAAGACCTCTTTTTCATAAAGCCACTACTTTCAAGAGCCAAAAATGCAGCTGACTTTCCTAAAAAAGAAATAGACACAGAATTAGAACATATGAGGAGACAGAGGAATATGTCTCAAATGAAAGAACAGGATGAAGATCATAGCAAGAGAACTAAGAGGCATGGAAATAAGTAATATACCTAACAGAGAATTTAAAGTAATGATCATAAGGATGGGGGCGCCTGGGTGGCACAATTGGTTGAGCATCTGACTCTTGGTTTCAGATCAGGTCATGATCCCAGGGTTGTAGGATCAAGCCCAGCATCGGGCTCCACACAGAGCGTACAGCGTGCTTAAGATTCTCTCTCTCTCAGTGCCCCTCTCCCCAACTTGCACGTGCATGCTCTCTAAAATATAAATTAACAAGTAAATAATAACCATAAGGATATTATTCACTGGACTTGAGAAAACAGTGGACCTCAGTGAGACTCCTAACATCGAGATAAAAAACATAAAAAAAGAATGAATCAGAGATTAAGGACTCTATAACTGAAATAAAAAATGTACTCAATGTTATAAATAGTAGACTAAAGGAAGCAGAGGAATGGATCAGCAACCAGGACAGAGGAATGGAAAGCAATCAAGCCGAAGGGGAGAGAGGAAAAATAATAAAAAATTGACTTCAGGGCACCTGGGTGGCTCAGCTGGTTAAGCATCCAACTTCAGCTCAGGTAATGATCTCATGGCTTGTGGGTTCAACGCCACGGTCAGGCTCTGTGCCAACAGCTCAGAGCCTGAAGCCCAGTTCAGATTCTTAACTCTGTCTCTCTCTGCCCCTCCCCCTGCTCACACTCCCTCTCAAAAATAAATAAACATTAAAAAAAATTTTTTTAAATAGACTTGGGAACTCAGTGACACCATCAAGGATAATTAATAATTCACATCATAGCGATCCCAGAAGAGAGAGAAAAGGAGTCAGAAAATGTATTTGAAGATAAAATAGCTGCAAACTTCCCTAATCTGGGAAAGGAAACAGAAATCCACATCCAGGAGACACAGCCCCCAACAAAATCAATGTAAGAAGGTCCACACCAAGGGGTGCCTGGGTGGCTCAGTCAGTTAAGCATCTGACTTCAGCTCAGGTCATGATCTCGCAGTTTGTGAGTTCGAGCTCCACGTCAGGCTCTGTGCTGACAGCTCGGAGCCTGGAGCCTGGAGCCTGCTTTGGATTCTGTTTCCCTCTCTTCCTGCCCTTCTCTTGCTGATGCTTGCGCTCTCTCCCTCTCTCTCAAAAATAAACATTAAAAAAAAAGGTCCACACCAAGACAGATAGTAATTACAATGGCAAAAAGTAGTGATAAGAGAATTTTAAAAACAGTAAGAGAAGATACTTAAGTACATAAGAAATCTCATAAGGCTATCAGTGCATTTTTTCAACAGAAACTTTACAGGCCAAAGGGAGTGGCATAATATATTCAAAGTGCTGAAAGAAAAATACCCGCAGCCAAGAATACTCCATGCAGTAAGGCTATCATCAGAATAGAAGGACAGGTGAAGAGTTTCTGAGACAAACAAAAATTAAAGAAAGTCTTAACCACTAAACCAGCTCTACAAAAAATGTTAGAGGGGACTCTTTGAGTAGAAAGAAAAGACCTTAACTGTGAGTAAGAAAAATGGACACAAAAAAGCAGCAAAATAAGTATATGTGTAAAAATCAGTGAACGGTTTCACAAAATGAAAGGATGTAAAATATGACACCATATACCTAAAACGTGGGGGAGAGGGAGAGTAAAGAATGTGTTCAAACTGAAGCAACCATCAAGTTAATATAGACTGCTATATGAACAGGATTTTATATACAAACATAATAGTAACCACAAATCAAAAACCAGTAGCAGATAAGCAAAATATAAAGAGAAAGGAATCCAAGTATATTACTAAGAAAGCCAACAAACCATGAGAGAAGAGAGCAAAAGAAGCAAGAAACACAGAAGAACTACAAAAACTATCATAAAACAAGTAACAAGATGGCAATAATTATATACCTATCAATAATTATTCTGATTGTAAATGGGCTAAACACTCCAATCAAAAGACACAGAGTCATGGAATGGATAAAAAAGTAAGAACCATCTATATGGTGCCTACCAGAGACTCATTTAAGACCTAAATGCACAAGCAGATTGAAAGTGAAAGGATGGAAAGCATTTATCATGCAAATGGAACTGAACAGAAAGCTGGGGTAGCAATACTTCTAATCAGACAAACTACATTTTTAAAACAAAGAGTATAACAAGAGACAAAGGACACTACATAATCATAAAGGAAATAATCCAACAAGAAAATATAACAATTGTAAATATTTATGCACTCAACATGAAAGCAACCAAATACAGAAAGCAGCTATAAAATATAAAACATAAAGGAAGTAATCAATAGTAATATAAGAATAGTACGGGACTTTAACACTGCACTTAAATCAATGGACAGATCATCCAAAGAGAAAATAAAAATGGAAACAGTGGCTTTGAATGACACACTGGACCAGATGGATCTAATAGATATATTCAAAATATCCCATCCAAACAGCAGAATACACGTTCAAGTGCACATAGAACACACTCCAGAAAAGATCACATATTAGGCCACAAAACATGTCTCAATAAATTCAGAAAAATCAAAATCATACGATTTATATATTCTGACTACAAACCTAAGAAACAAGAAATCAACCACAAAGAAAATATCTGGCAAGAACACAACTACATGGAGATTAAATAACAAGCTACTAAACAACGAATGGGTTAACCAAGAAATCAAAGAGGAAATCAAAAAATACATAAAGACAAATGAAATTTAGTACACAATGGTCCAATATCTTTGGGATGCAGCAAAAAACTGCTCTAAGAGAGAAGTTCAAACCAATATAGACCTACATCAAAAAGCAAAAATAATCTCAAATAAGCAACATCACCCTACACCCAAAGGAGCTAGAAAAAAAAGGAACAAAACCTAAATACAGTAGAATGAAAGAAATAATAAAGATTAGAGCAGAAATAAATGAAATAGAAACTAAAAAAACAGAACAGACTAATGAAACCAGATGTTGGTATTTTGAAAGTACCAACAAAATTGATAAACCTTTAGCCAGACTCATCGAAAAAAGAGAGGGCTCAAGTAGGCAAAATCAGAAATGAAAGAAGAGAAATTAACAACCAACACCACAGAAATACAAAGGATTGTAAAAGAATGTTATGAAAAATTACATGCCAACATATGGACAATCCAGAAGAAACAGAAAAATTCCTAAAACCATATACCCTCCCAAAACTGAATCAGGAAGAAACAGAAAGTTTGAACAGACCAATTACCAGTAATGAAATTGAATCAGCAATTTAAAAAAAAAAAAAAACAAAAAAAAACCCAAAAACTCCCAGCAAACAAAAGTCCAGGACCAGACAGCTTCACAGGTGAATTCTACCAAACATTTAAGAGGCAATACCTATGCTTCCAAACTATTCCAAAATAGAAGAGGAAGGAAAATCCAGATTCATTCTATGAGGCCAGCTGACATCAAAACCAGATAAAGACACTACAGAGGAACCTGCATGGCTCAACTGGTTGAGCTTAGGCCATGACCCCATGCTTTGGGGGTTCGAGCCCTGCATTGGGCTTTCTGACGTCAGGGTGAAGCCTGCTTCAGATCCTCTGCCTGCCCCCCGCCCCTCCGCACCTCCCCTGCTCACTCTCTCAAAAATAAACCTCTTTTAAAAAAAAGACACTACAAAAAGAGAAAACTACAGGCCACTATCTCTGATGAACAAAGATACAAAAGTCCTCAACAAATATTAGCAAACTGAATCTAACAATACACTGAAAAATTATTCACCATGATCAAGTGGAATTTATCCCTAGGATGCAAGAGTGGTTCAACATTTGCAAATCAAGTAATGTGATATATCAACAAAGGAAAGTATAAAAACCATACGATTATTTCAATAGGTGCAAAAAAAGCATTTCATAAAGTACATCATCAATTTATGATAAAAACCCTCAACAAAGCAGGTCTAGAGGGAATATACTGCAACGTAGTAAAGGCCATATATGAAAGACCCACAGCTAATATAATACTCAGTGGTGAAAAATAGAGCTTTTCCCCCAAGGTCAAGAAGAAGACAAGGATGTCTACTCTCACCACTTTTATTCAACATAGTACTGGAAGTCCTAGCCACAGCAATCACACAAAATAAAGGAATAAAAGGCATCCAAATTGGTAAGGAAAAAGTAAAACTCACTATTTGTAGATAGCAGGATCCTATACATAGAAAACCTAAAAGACCACCAAAAAACTACTAGAACTAATAAATGAATTCAAGAAGGTCATGGGATACAAAATCAATGTAGAGAAATCCATTGCATTTCTATACACTGATAATGAAATAGCAGAAAGAGAACTTAAGAAAACCATTCCATTTACAAATGCACCCAAAACAATAAAGTACCTAGGAATAAACTTAACCAAGAGGGTGAAAAACCTATACTCTGATAATTATAAAGCACTGATGAAAAAAACTTGAAGACACAAAAAAATGGAAAGATATTCCATGTTCACAGACTGGAAGAACAAAAATTGTTAAAATGTACATACTACCCAAAACAATCTACAGATTTAATGCAATCCCTATCAAAATACCAACAGCATTTTTCATAGAATTAGAACAATCCTAAAATTTTGTATGAAACCTCAAAACATGCCAAAGGGCAAAAGCAATCTTGAAAAAGAACAAAACTGGAAGTATCACAATCTCAGATTTCGAGATACTACAAAGATGTAGCAATCAAAACAGTACGGTACTGGCACAAAAACAGACACATACATTAGTAGAAAAGAAGAGAGGGGCCCCTGGGTGGCTCAGTCGGTTAAGCGTCCGACTTCAGCTCAGGTCATGATCTCACGGTCCGTGAGTTCAAGCCCCGCGTCGGGCTCTGGGCTGATGGCTCAGAGCCTGGAGCCTGTTTCCGGTTCTGTGTCTCCCTCTCTCTCTGCCCCTCCCCCATTCGTGCTCTGTCTCTCTCTGTCTCAAAAATAAATAAACGTTAAAAAAAATTAAAAAAAAAAAAAAAAGAAAAGAAGAGAGAGCCCAGGAATAAATCCATCATTATATGGTCAATTTATCTTTGACAAAAAAGGCAAGAATATGCAATTGGCAAAAGTCTCTTCAACAAAAGATGATGGGAAAACTGGACAGCTACATGAAAATGAATAAAACTGAACCACTTTCTTACATCATACACAAAAATACCCTCAAAATGGCTTAAGGAACTAAATGTGAGACCTGAAACCATAAAAACCTTAGAAGAGAGCACAGACAGTAATTTCTCTGATACCAGCTGTAGCAACATATTTCCAGATCTGTGTCCTGATCCAAGGGAAACAAAAGCAAAAATTCATGACTGGGACTACATCAAAATTGTATTTAATGCTGCAATAAACATAGGGGTGCACAGCAAAGGAAGCAATCAACAAAACTAAAAGGCAACCTTCAGAATGGGAGAGGATATTTGCAAATGACATATCTGATAAACATTATCCAAGATATATATAAAGAACTTACATAACTCACCACCAAAAAAAACAAATAATCCAATTCAAAATGGCAGAAGACATGAACAGGCCTTTCTTCAAAGAAGACATACAGATTGCCAACAGACACATGAAAAGATGCTCAACATCACTCATCATCAGAGAAATGAAAATCAGAACCACAATGAGATACCGCCTCACACCTGTCAGAATGGCTAGAATCAAAAACACAGAAACATCTGGGTGTCTCAGTCGGTTGAGCATCCGACTTCGGCTCAGGTCACAATCTCACGGCTCATGAGTTTGAGCCCCACATTGGGCTCTGTGCTGACTGCTCAGAGCCAGGAGCCTGCTTCAGATTCAGTGTCTCCTTCTCTCTCTGCCCCTCCTCTGCTCACGCTCTCTCTCTCCTTGAAAAATGTTAAAAAAAATTTTTTTAAACACAATAAACAAGTGTTGGTGAGGATATAGAGAAAAGGGAACCCTCATGCACTGTTGGTGGGAATGAAAACTGGTACAGCCACTCAGGAAAACAGTATAGAAGTGCCTCAAAAAATTAAAATAGAACTACCATATGATTCAGTAAGTCCCCTACTGATTATTTACCCAAAAAATCAAAAACACTAATTTAAAAAGATGCATACACCCCTATGTTTATTGCAGCATTAAGTACAATAGGCCAAATTATGGAAGCAGCCCAAGTGTCCATCAATAGATGAATGGATAAAAAGATGTGTGTATAAATAAATATATATATATATACACACACACATATATACACACATATACACATATACATACATCTATACACATATGTATGTATATCTGTATACATACATATACATATATATACATACACAAACATATATACATACACAAACATATAAACCTCTATATACACATACATACACAAATGTATATACATATACACACACACATATTCCATGTGATGGAATATTACTTAGGCATAAAAAAGAATAAGATTTTTGGGACGCCTGGGTGGTTCAGTCAGTTAAGCATCCAACTCTTGATTTCAGCTCAGGTGTGATCTCAGGGTTCATGAGATCGAGCCCTGCATTGGGCTCTGCAATGGCAGCATGGAATCTGTTTAGGATTCTCTCTCTCCTTCTCTCTCTGCCCCTTCCCCACTTGCACACGTGAACTCTTTCTCTCAAAATAAATAAACTTAAAAAAAAAAAAAGAATAAGACCTTGCAATTCGCAACAATGTGGATGGATCTAGAGAGTATAATGCTAGTGAAATAAGTCACAGAAAAACAAATACCATATTTTCACTCATATGTGAAATTTAAGAAACCAAACAAAGAAAAGAAGGAGACAAACCAAAATACAGACTCTTAACTAGAGAACAAATTGATGGTTACCAGAAGGGAGGTGGGTGGGGTGATAGGTGAAACAGGTGAAGGGGAGCAAGAGTACATTTATCTTGATGAGCACTGAGTAATGTAGAGAATTGTTGAATCACTATACTGCACTCCTGAAACTAATATAACACTATATTAAACACTATATATACAGCAATTAAAATTAAAACTAAATAAATAAAAGAATCTGTATAACTCTTTATGAATGATATCAAATAAACATATAAGATACCACAATGTGAATAAAAAAACAAAATCCCCAAAAAATGTACAATCCATTATTTGTAAAAAGATATGTATAGGATGTTAACATTTATATAGCATAAAAAAAGCAAAAAATCATGTCCAGTATGCTATCACTTGTATATGCTTTATATTAATATTTCAAATATTTCTGAAATACAAGATAGTGGTAACAATGGTTAAACCCAAAGAAGTAAAACAGGTGGCTCAAAGATAGGAATAGAGGGCAAACTTTTTATTGTTACAGAACATGGGAATTTTGTGCCAGATGCATGTATCAAAAACCAAACTATCAAAAGAAAAAAAAAGGTGAAAATGTGTATATATGTGTGTGAGAGACAGAGAAGGTTAAACAGGCCCTGAGAAAGGGATGGAGGAGAAGCGATTCTAAAATAAAATGTTTAGGGTGACCTACGTGGCTCAGTCAGTTAAGCTTCTGACTTCGGCTCAGGTGGTGATCTCAGTTTGTGACCTTGAGCCCTGCATCGGGCTCTGCACCGTCCAGAGCCTGCCTAGGATTCTCTCTCGCCCCCTCTCTGCCCCTCCTCCACTTTCCTTCTCTGTCTCTCTCTCTCTCTCCCCCCCACTTCAAATAAATAAATAAACTTAAAAGGTACTTGCGAAGTAAAATGTTTAAGCTCTAGGACATAAACTGTAATATTTTCTGCTGCTTATAATACATCTATTATTAATTTTGGGATAAATACTACTTAAAATGTAAGGTCAACAGAAAAGCCTTTTTTCGACAAGGGACGTACTGATCTGTTCTGTATTTCTTCAAACATTCAAACATCCAAGTGTCCACTATGTGCCAGGCACTTCGCACAAGATGCTAGGGATACAGAAATATAATTCCCACCATTATCGCCAATGGGCTCACACAATAATGGAGAAACATACTCTGAAACTCACAAAAACCACCAACACATAAAATGCTTGAAGTTGGGGCAAAAAGACTATAAGACAAGTGACTAAGCCTCAATGCATGTTAGAAAATGACTAAGAGTTTAACAAAAACATAGTAATGAGGATACGAACCACAACCAACGAGCAAAGCATGCACTTAGCTGACTAACTCAATAGCTAATTATAACCCTCTTCTCCTTCATTACTCCTCAACTGAGAAGCTGAAAAAAAATCCCAGATTTTCTCATTTCGAGTATCCCCTACAGCCAGAGTGGTCACTGACCCAGTTTTGGCCAATAAGACGTAAGAGGAAATCTGAACAATGGCTTCTAAAAAAGCATTTGTTTACCTTACTAAATGAACAGATTTAAGAAGACCTGCTGGTACTGCCTCCTTCTTTCAGCCTTAGATGAAAACATCTGCCTAAATTCCAAGAGCCATCTTGGGACAAGGTGAAAAGCATTAGGCTGAAAAACTTAGACTAAGAATGCAGAAGAGAAGAGCCTGAATCTTGGTAACACTCCTAAACTACCAGACATGCCCTGTTATAGGACTGCTTATGTTTGAGACTTCGTGTTAGGTGAGTTAATTAAATATCTTTTCCACTTAAGCCAATACTGGTTAGATTCTCTATTACCTGCAGCAAAAAGTAATCCAAATTTAGCCTCAAAGAAAAGCTTTTTTCAAGTAGACACAGAAGTTAGATTTTGGCAGCACCAATGAGGAACAAACTGAATGCTAACACCTATAACCAAGTATGATATTGAAAAGCTGCCATTAAAGATATAAAAATTACTTTCGAAACAGTAAGACATAAAACTTAAGAGGATAAAAATCACAGAATGTAGGAAAATAAAAATAACAAAATTAAAAGGTGATAGCTACAGACAAGCAAAAACACAGAGCAGTATATAAATACCTGAGTAAAATGTATAATCCAGATACCCAAATATACAGTAATACAAAATAATCCCGCACTTTCTCAATGATTAAAATTTTACTTTATAAATTTAGGGATGTAAAATGTATACTTATGATATGTAGTATTATAATCCAGTTATATATTTATACGCCTGGAAATACTATTTTCTCCCCACTCACATGTCTTATAGAATAACTTTATCCAAACATTTCACATCTGTCTTCAATATAGGCATCTTTTATTGATTCTTCTATAAGTTTTTCCAATACACATGGCCTTCATTTTTCCTTTTAAGTTAAATTGAAGACAGCACTTTTTTAAAAGTTTATTTATTTTGAGAGAAAGAGAGAGCAGGGGAGGGGCAGAGAGGGAGGGAGAGAGAGAATCTCAAGCAGGCTCCACATTCTCAGCACAGAATCTGACTCCGGGCTAGATCTCAAGAACCATGAGATCATAACCTGAGCCAAAATCAAAGGTCAGACGCTTAACTAACTGAGCCACGCAGGCACCCCAAAGACAGCAATTTTTAAAATCTGTTTATGTTGTCAATGCAATTTTTTCTGTGCCCTAAATTCCCATATGCATAATGTTGGGACTTAAAAAAAAAAATCACACTGGTGGTCTTATTTGTATGATTGTCACAACAGAACCATACTGCCTTTTAAGTGACTTTATAAGATTTACTTACAATGGTATCTAACAATGACATCAATATTTCATTTCTTTGATGCCTCTTTTGTTTTTAACATTTTTAATTTATTTTTGAGACAGAGAGAGAGAGAGAGAGAGAGAGCGAGAGCGCAAGTGAGGGAGGGGCAGAGAGAGAGGGAGACACAGAATCCAAAGCAGACTCCAGGCTCTGAGCTGTCAGCACAGAGCCCGATGCAGGGCCCAAACCCACAAACTGTGAGATAACCTGAGCCAAAGTCAGACGCTTAACCGACTGAGCCACCCAGGCGCCCCTAAAATTGACGGATTTTAAATGTTTGCATATATAAGTTATTTTTAATCATTTTAGAGAACATCTGTATTTTAGAGCTTCTAAAAGCTCTTACTGAAACTACAGAGGTTCAAAGAACTACATGGATTACAATGAGACCATTCAGGTAAGGTAGAAATATATATGAATTACCAGATAAAGTTGTATCATATAAATTATAGAATGAAGTATAAGCCAAGGTTGGAAAGTGAGAGAGACACAGGAACTCTTACTTCCTTTAGTCTAACAATTCCACTCCTACAGAAATACTATGATAGTACACAGACACTTGTACAAGGATATTCAGTGCAACATTATCTGCAATAGTGAAAAACTAAAAACAACCTAAGTGTCCCTAACAGAAAACTAGCTAAATAAACTGTGATAGAACCATACAATGCACACAATGGGATATGCTGCAGTTGTTACAAGAAAGTTATAAAGAATGTGGTGCATCAATACATAATGACATGGAAAGAAATCCATGAGATATAAAGTGAAAAGAGCAAGATGCAGAAATATATAATATCATCCCACTTGTTTTTAAATGTTAAAAACTGTATGTATATGTTTGTTCCAGAAACTACAATAAAGAAACACTGAATTCGTAACACTGACTATTTACCCCTAGGGGAACGGGAAAGAAGACAGAGTGAGAGGAACAGAGAATTTAGGCTCGTGCCAGCTGTACTTTTTGAATGTTTACCATGAGCATGTATTCCTTTAAAATTAAATAGTAGTATTAGGGATGCGTGGATGGCTCAGTCAGTAGAGCATCTGACTTCGGCTCAAGTCATGAATTCGCAGATGGTGAGTTCGAGCCCCACGTCAGGCTCTGTACTAACAGCTCAGAGCCTGGAGCCTGCCTCGGATCCTGTGTTTCCTTCTCTCTCTGTTGCTCCTTTGCTTGCTCTCTCTCTCTCAAAAATAAATAAAGATTAAAAAATAATAATAAATAAAATTAAATAGCATTAAAAGAAAACAACCTTATTTAAAGAATGTGCTACCTCTTGACTCATTTAGATGTTTCTATGTGAAGCATTCTATACAACTACAAAACACCTGCTAGAATATTTGTTGACATATATTCAAACCTTTTATTTGAAATATTAAAATTTTGGTAATGAAAGAGAAATTAAACTGAAGGAGAAGAAAGGATAAAGATAAAGGAAATTCAGCGTCATGGGAAGGAGAAGATGGTTAACACTGTACCCTTTCACTTGTATAAATCCTCACTTCACTGCCATCATAAATAAATGAACTGAGTACCTTATGATATGTGTCAATTGATCCCTATCTTTTTAAGTATGTTCTCCTTTAGTACGTACCATGTTAATTTGGGAACAAGGATACTTTTGCTCTAATTCAGACTCTGAAACTGGTATGCGATTTGACCCTGAAACAAACATTTAAACTATCTACTACTTTCAATCTAAATTATTTTTCTGTTAAGAATCACTGTGCTGGCTGAAGTGCTGAATTGTGATTAGGGGAAACTGTGTTTCTGAAACACAATAAAGGCAAAGAAGGCTATTACTGGAACCCAATAGATTTGTTAAGGTTCCTCTTTTCCTCTCTTGCCAAATAGCCATATTTAATGAAAAACTGCAAAAAATATAGGACTTTCAAACACTTAGATCCTGCAGTGATCATGGTTTGAGTTATTCCACTTGGCAAAACAGACCACACCCAGCTAAGATGCTGCAGAGGGCAAAGAAGGACAAGTAATTGGTTGAGGAAGGAGAAAAAAACTATGATTATAAATTTAGGACTCAAGCAACAGAAAATCAGGAGCTGAAGTAGCTTTTTTTGGTTTCTTTTTTTTTCTTCTTTTCAACCCATTTCCTTAAATAAACAGTAGTGTTGTTAACTAAAAAATACATACATATATACACAAATAATCTGTTTTATAATTTATAGGGATTTATGATAACAATGGGAAAGACTTCCAAAGGACTTCAACAAACCATCTTCACCTGCCTTTAGAGAAGCTTTGCTTTATCTTAGCTCCTACACTACCAAATATGTATTTCCAAAAACAGCATTATAGCTATGACATTTCAAGAACCTGAGAATACGGTCAACATACCTCAGTATCACAATAATGAGGTATACTAGAACACAAGTGATTAGGATACTTTCTAAAGACCACAACATTTTCTTAGTGGCAGTAGTGGTAGTGGTTAAAGGAAGCTTTGTTTAAAATGACATGTTACTGGGGCACCTGGGTGGCTCAGTTGGTTAAGCGGCCAACTTCGGCTCAGGTCATGATTTCGCAGTCTGTGAGTTCGAGCCCCACGTCGGGCTCTGTGCGGACAGCTCAGAGCCTGGAGCCTGCTTCGGATTCTGTGTCTCCCTCTCTCTGACCCTCCCCCGTTCATGCTCTGTCTCTCTCTGTCTCAAAAATAAATAAACGTTAAAAAAAATTTTTTTTAATAAAAAATAAAATGACATGTTACTGTTTTTGCTTTGTCCAAATTCTTAAATTTAACCACATTGCTTCTTTTTAAGCAATCACAGTACCAGTGAGGCAATATAAAATTACACACAGACAATGTGGTGTTAGTGTTAGGTAGAAGAGACAGCAGCAGTGGAAGTAATGCCCTGAGACAGAGTCCCAAGTCCTTAAAGGAGAAAGACAAGGACAAGAGCTAGAGGCAAGGACAGTGACAGATAAGCCACACATTAAAAGCCCTGGGGCACAACAACCTCACCTTCAGGTTTCCAAGACCTTGGGGTGTTCTCCTCCTTTCCTCTACCACCTCTGCCCAGGGTAACCCCTAGAGTTATTACAATGCATTTGCATTGATGTACTGCCCTGCCCTGGAGAAGGGCTGCCTTGAGTTTCAGGTACAAATCCCAGTGGGGTCAAAAACTACCCCTCTCAATCCGTGGGAGGAGTTTCCTATTAAAGACCACCCCACTGTAAGTCACTGCGCCTCCCAAACCAGAGAGACCCAATAACATCCAATCCCAAAACAACCTATGGTAGATTCTACCAGCTCTCCCACCTGGTAGAGTGTACTTTTGCTTTAATAAACTGCTTTGTGCTTGTTACTTCCCTCCTGGCTGTCTTTATTCCAGCGAGTATCGCACGTGAATCTCCTTGTGGGGAATCCAAGGACCAAGACCTCCATTCACACAATGCAGACTCTCCCACTGGTAACATTAATATTATCCTAGAATCAAGCTGATACTCATATACATATGTATGGAAGCAAAAATTATATGCTTTTCTTCCTGAAAATACGTTAGAAGGAAAATATCCAAAAGTTGTCACATGGCTTAGTTCTTTTGAACTCTTGCAAAATTTATCTGACCTTCAAATGATTCTCTATACTGGACAATATTTGGATGCTTCATGTTTGCCAACACTGCAACTTCTCTCCTTGACTCTTCCCTTTCTTTATTGGACATCTTAAATGGGAGAGAAAAAGAAAACATTAAATTAAACCATCAATAAACAATCTAAAAGTCCATCAGTAAGAGAGTGGTTAAAATATAACAGTACCAATAAAGCACAGTCCAAATAACAAAATAAAGACAGAAGTTAAAGAGAATGAGTTGAATCCACAAGTAAAAACATTTTAAGATGTTCAAACTAGATTAAGTTACACAACAGCAGGTGTTGTATTTTTTTAAACACTTAAACACATAAACACAAGCACACATCACAGAAAAAAATATGAAAGGATATACAGACTATTCTGAAATTAATGGTTCTCTTTGGGATTATGGCAGCCTTTCACTTTGGGTTATGCATTGTCATGTTTGTTTTTGTTCTCTAAGGGTGAGCCCTACTGAAACCAGACTATTAGTTGAATAACCAAAGAAAAAAAATACTTACTCTTGAGATGTTAATTTCCTTGATAACATATTGTCTGTCATCTTCTGTAGATTTAACAAGAATAGCTTTTCCAAATGAACCTTCTCCAATCTTCTGTAGTCTAATATACTTCTCCATGGTTCTTTTTCTAAGGCATCTTAACAGATATACTAGACATTAAAGAAAAGTAACAGTTAACAGAGATAAAGCATGTCTTCCATAACAATTATGTCAAATTCAATTCTAATTCCTTAGTGACTTGCTTACTTTAAAAAAAATACTTAAAATCTTAAAATTAGATTAACTTTATCTCAATTTTACTCATACAACCTAGTTATAGTTCAAAAGAGAAAAACAGTGACATTTCAATGTTATAAGAATGCTTTGCTACAACAGATAGGGGCACCTGGGTGGCTCAGTAGGTTAAGCGTCCGACTTCGGCTCAGGTCACGATCTCACGGTCTGTGAGTTCGAGCCCCGCGTCAGGCTCTGGGCTGACGGCTCAGAGCCTGGAGCCTGCTTCTGATTCTGTGTCTCCCTCTCTCTCTGCCCCTCCCCCATTCATGCTCTGTGTCTCTCTGTCTCAAAAATAAATAAACGTTAAAAAAGAAAAAAAAAAGAATGCTTTGCAAAGTCAAATACTGTATATACTTAACGTACAGAGACAAAATTTTTCCTATGTGAGTTAATTAGCAGCATTATTTTATTATCTCCAATAAGAATGCATTTCCCAAAATTATTTCATTCTCTCTTATTAGACATTAAATTATTTACATTGTTTGTTATTATAGAAAAACTTTAAAATTTCTGTACATACATTTTTATGTACTTATTATAAGGATTTCCTTGGGATAAATTATTAGTTCAAAGAATATGCACATGTTAAAATTTTGAAACAAAGAGCTTAAATGTTTTACAGACATGTTATTTTTTTTTCCTAAGAAATAGAGAGCACACAAGTGCAGGAGATGGGTGGAAAGGGAGAGAGAATCTCAAGCAAGCTCCATGCCCAGCAGAGAGTATGACAGGGAACTTGATACCACAATCCTGAAGGCATGACTGGAGCCAAAACCAACAGCCGGATGTTCAAGACTGAGCCACTCAGGCACCCCTACTAATATTCTAACCAGCAGTGTACAAAAGTACCTCTTCCTAGATACCCTTTTAACACTGGTTATTATTTATTAAAATCTCTGAGAAGCCAAAAAAAAAAAAAAAAAAATCTCTGAGAAGCCATAAAGGATAGTAGTTAATGAGCACTAAAACTTTAAGTTGGGGAGCCTGAATTTAAATCCTGACTTTATCACTTTTTTATTATGCGACATTGGACAAGTTACTCAGCTTTATGTGTCTCAGTTTGCTCATCTGTAAAATGTGGATAACAATTGTACATAGTTACAGAACTACTGGGAGGATTAGTTAATTTCAGTATTCTATTGTAGAATAATGCCTGACACATAGTGAGCACTGTCACTGTTGTTACTGTTACTCATTACATTCAACAGGGAAATGGTGTCTCATTTTTATTTGAATTTCTGCTGCTTATCAGTTAATTTGAAAAATTCTTCCACATTTATTGAACATTTGTATTTCTTCTTTTTTGAACTACTCATTCATGTTCTTTGTTCGTTTTCTACTGGAATAGTCTTTTTATTAATTTGTAAAAGTCCCTTTTTAATGAAGATGTTAGCCCTCTCTATCATAAATATTTTTTCCTTATATGCTATCTGCCTTTCTATTTTATTTACATATAAAAATTTATTTTGATATTATTTTGATATTAATTAAACATGTTATTAATCTTCATATTTCTGCCTTTGGTATCATAATTAGACCCTTACCATACCAAGGTACTTGACTAGGGTCATTAGTAACTTTAGTAATAGTAATTTCAGGAAAGTGATGGGTGGGATAGAAGCCAGAGTCCAATCCTAGTTGGCAAAAGCTTAAAAAAAGTCAAAGGGAAGGAAGAGGGAAAGAGAGTGAAATGGTCACAATCATTAGCACAGTCTATTGGCAAGATTACCCCAAATTATAGTAAATTAATTCACTGTATTAATTTAAAACTAATAGGGGGCGCCTGGGTGGCGCAGTCGGTTGGGTGTCCGACTTCAGCCAGGTCACGATCTCGCGGTCCGTGAGTTCGAGCCCCGCGTCAGGCTCTGGGCTGACAGCTCGGAGCCTGGAGCCTGTTTCCGATTCTGTGTCTCCCTCTCTCTCTGCCCCTCCCCCGTTCATGCTCTGTCTCTCTCTGTCCCAAAAATAAATAAAAAACGTTGAAAAAATTTATAAAAAAAAAAAAAAAAAAAAATTTAAAACTAATAAATACTTAATTTATCTAACTTGTTCTTTTCTATGTCTATTCATATCAAGCAGGCCTTCAATGTAGGATTCCCTTCTAGGAGAAAATGGCCTTGTCATGAAGACCGCATAAATATTTCTGTGACAGTTTACCATATTTCTCATGATAAATTAACAAATCCATGTTCTCATTTCATCCATCAATACTAAATTTGTTTAATTTTACTTTGCCTCTAAAATATGATCCAATCTCCTTAAATGACAAAATTTATATTCAGGACCTGTAAGACTAAAGTCCAGAACCCAGCTTCTGGTAAAATCAATGGGATAATTATGCCTGAGGAACTTCCGTGGGAAAGAGCCTTCTTCTATCGTAGAAAACATTACAACCACATTACATTTCAAAATTTCTGTAAGATATGACAAGGCTTTTAGCAACTTTAAGAAAAATAGGAAATTAACTATTACAATAACTATATAGTATCATCAGTGAGTTAAAGAAGTCACTCCAAACATACTCTCAAGTCCAAGATGGTCAACTGGCATAATATAATGGCTATCTGGGCACCAGCCAGAATGTAATGATTTCTCCCAGACATGAATATATTATATTACCATGCTATTTAGGAAAAAATAGCAAGATAAACTCATCTTAGAAAACTAAATTTCACAAATCAAATTACATTAAATAATAACCATATAATAAGATTTCACAACCATCATTATTCTGTGACTGCTGCCAAGAAAGAGAAACAAAATTAGTCAATTTGGCTCTGCCTCAAAATTCAGTTGCCAATTCCTTTCCAGGGACCACACTGATGAGACAGAAGTTCCAAGAGTCCCTAGTACCACACCCTACTGCCTACCACATTCCTGAGCACTGTGGTTCTGACAACTCAGTGTAGGAGAATCTGCTGCTCCTGGTAGTGAAGAACGATGATTCTAATTGCCAGCAAATATTGTCAAGTGCAGAAAGCTTTCTGAACAATAAAAGGCTTGTGGTCAATGGATTTCAGAGCAACTCACAAGTCCTTCTTTTCTGCAGAGTCTACACTAAACTACTGTTGTACACTGGAGGAAGGGGAAAACATGAAAAGATAGAGTACTTTCGGTGCCTTACAACATATTTAACCAAGCTACTTATTTCCTAGTCATGAGACTTCTCGGCTGCCTTAAAATCCTAAAAGATTTTTCAAACTAAATGAAAAATAATAAAAAAAATGTACAATAGGCTTACACATCCAAAATCATCATAATGTATAACTGAAAGACCATCATAATCCTGTTCTAATTTCATATTTGTAATAAACCAAAATTACAAATGTTTGTCCTTTCTGTGCTTCAGCTTCCAACATCAAATGAAAATCACAATACCAACTTGACACTATTCTTAAAGTCTCTAACAATTATATCAATGTAATCTCTATAATATATACCTGATATTAAAGATATTCAAAGCATAAAATCAAAGATGTTTTTGATATTTAAGCTTTCCAAAGAGTTATGTGATATAACAAATAAAATGATGGATTTGGAAAAACTATGTGACCAAAAAAGCAAACCACCTGATTTCTCTGCAACTTGTTTCCTTCATCTAAAAACACTAACAATTTAGGGCACCTGGTGTGGGTCAGTCAGTTGCATGTCTGAGTTTGGTTCAGGTCATGATCTCACGGCTCATGAGTTCAAGCCCTGCGTCAGGCTCTGTGCTGACACCTCAGAGCCTGGAGCCTGTTTCAGATTCTGTGCCTCCCTCTCTCTCTGCCCCTCCCCATCTCTGTCTATCTCTCTCTCAAAAATAAATAAACATTTTTAAAAACTAAAAAAAGATAAATAAAAACACTAACATTTTAAAGATAATACTACCTTAAGGGCCCTACCAACTTTACTAGTCTATAATTCAAAGAAAATTAAAAAGTTGGGTCACAAAACAGTACAGTTCAACATTGTTTAGAATTGTACCATTAGCCACAAACAGTAGGAATGACAGAGAAATGCAGCCAAAGTCTTTCTTTCAGAGAAATCAAAAAACACAAGAGTAATTTCTTCAGCCTGTATCTTTAAAAAGTCAAAAAATAAATTGCAATTTGGAGTTAAACATATCAAACTGAACATACATATTTACCTCTACTTCTTTCCCAGACCTAACACAACTTTAAAGGGATCAAAATGGCAGAACAGGAGAGAAAATAACAGCAATAAATTTCTGGAAGCTGACAAACACATGAACAAGCAGCAACCAACTTAGGAAACTAGAAAAAGTTGTACTGTAACCCAGCAGGGGAAAATAAGTCAATTTCCACTACAAATTAGCTCAATAACAGGAAGAAAAAGGTGCCTCTGTGAGGGAGGATAATACCAGAACTAAAACAGGATTGGTTGAAAGGCTGTGTAATAGCATGAGACACACAGTTTGCCTCCTCCACCTCACCTAATCAGGTGGCCACCCCTCTCTCATGCCGGCAAAAGACTATAGATGTCTCTAGATTAGGGATACCAACATAGCTGAGAATGGTACCATCCATGATGTGGGAGATTAAGTGAAGGTCTACATAATAAATGGTACCAGCCATGATTCTGTAGCTTGTATCAGACCATCCTACCTCCAAAAACAACCAAAATACTGAGTAAAATATATAAAACAACAGACAGGAATTGAGGGGCTATAATCATTGAGAGGTGGGAAAATGCTAATAAGTTCCACATTCACCCCAGCCTTCTCCCTAGAGACATTTTCCAAACTGTGACGTAGCACCATGGAGCTTAAGTAGAAAGCACCAATCCTATTGAGCTAAGGAGAAGGGAGGTCAGAGTTTAAGGCTGCCAAAATCCTGGAGAGAAGGAAAAAGAACAGAAAAAGCCCCAAATTCTGCACATAAATTCCTCTCCTGTCAGTTAGCCCATTCCCAAGTTGTGCACACTCAGAGCAAGACTAAAACAGACTAGTCCTAACAAAGCCTAACACCAATTTTGATAGGATAAAAGAGTAATCTGCTAATACTCCCATCAGCCTGTCAGAAAACATAACAAATTTTTTGGAAGATACATGTTCCAGAGCCTCTATGACTTTCATTCACAACATCCAGTATCCAGTCAAAAATCATGAGGCATGGGGCACCTATGTGGCTTAGTGGGTTGAACAGCTGACTCTTGATTTCAGTTCAGCTCATGATCCCAGGGTTGTGGGATGGAGCTCCACATCAGGCTCCAGGCTTATGCAGAGCATGGAGCCTGCTTATGATTCTCTCTCTCTCTACCCCCCTCCCTCTCCTCCACTTGTGTTCTAGAAAGAAATAAAGAAAGAAAGAAAGAAAGAAAGAAAGAAAGAAAGAAAGAAAGAAAGAAAGAAAGAAAGAAAAGAAAAGAAAAGAAAAGAAAAGAAAAGAAAAGAAAAGAAAAGAAAAGAAAAGAAAAGAAAAGAAAATTAGGGGAGCCTGGGTGGCTCAGTTGGGTTAAGTATCCAACTCTTGATTTCGGCTCAGGCCATGATTTCACACTCTTGGTATACAGTCCTGAGTTGGGCTCTGCGCTGAGAGTGTGGAGCCTGCTTGGGATTCTCTCTCTCCCTCTCTCTCTCCGTACCCCCTCCCCACTCTCACTCCTGATCTCTCCCTCTCAAACAAATATTTTTAAAAACTTATGAGGCCTATAAAAAAAAAAGAAAACAAAAGAACCAAATAACCAAAACCAAAAGAAATAAACAATAGAAATAGAATTACAAATGACTCAAATATGGACATATCATAGAGGATTTTAAATAACCATGAATAGTATGTTCAAGAAAATAAGAGGAAAAGATGAATAAAAGTGATTTTTTTTAAAGATGGAGAATTTCAACAAAGAACTAAAATTTATTTTTTAAAAGTAAATGAACATTCCAGAAAATAGAAGATATCTGAAATTAAGAAGGCATCACATGGTTTTTACACAGGATAGGATATAGAAGACAGGTTTTTAACCTGGAAAATGAATCAACAGAAAATATTCAAGGGGCACCAGGGTAGCTCAGTTGATTAAGTGTCTGAATCTTTATTTCGGCTCAGGTCATGAACTCACAGTTTGTGATTTCTGAGCCCCACATCGGGCTCCGTGCTAACTGCAAGGAGCATGCTTGGAATCCTCTCTCTCCCTTTTTCTCCCTCTCAGCACTGCACCCCCCTCCCCACTTACTGGATCTCTCTCCCTCAAAATAAATGAATAAAACTAAAAAAAAAAAAAAAAGGAAAATAGAAAGAAAACACAAGCACACAAAAGAAAAATAGGGGGGAAGACTTAATATTAAAAAAGATTTGTTTTTTAATTTTTAAAGTTTGAGAGAGAGAGAGAATATGAATGGGGGGGGCAGAGAGAGAGGGGGGACAGAGGATCCAAAGCAAGCTCTGCATTAACAGCAGAGAGCCTCATGCAGGGCTTGAACTCATGAAATGTGAGATCATGACCTGAGCTGAAGTTGGATGTTTAACCAACTGAGATACTCAGGCACCCCAAATCAGAAAACTTTTAATTCTTAGTCTCTACATTTAATTCTGCCCTAATAAAAACACAAGCTTTATGGGTCACAGTGATTAGACAAGCTGATTTGAAGTCAATATGAGAAAAAAGCAAGAATAGCCAGAGAAATACTGAAAACAAAACAAAAAACACCAATGAAGGAAGACTTTTCTACTTGATATCAAGACACATTTTTAGGGGCATCTGAGTCGCTCAGTAGGTTAAGCGTCCAACTCTTGATTTCGGCTCAGGTCATGATCTCACAGTTAATGAGATCAAGCCCTGGGTGAGGTTATGCACTGACAGTGCATATCCTGCTTGGGATTCTCTCTCCCTCACCTCTCTCTCTGCTCTTCACCTCTCTCTCTCTCTCTCTCTCTCAAAAAAAAAAAAAACAAAACTTTTTTTAAAAAAAGGACACATTATATTACAATAACACATATATTACAGTAACTATGAAATTGACAGGCAAATCATACATAGAAAGTCCAGAAACCTATCAAAAACATTTTTTTTTTAACTTGGTGGATGAGCATGATGACATTTCAACTCGGTGGTGAAAAATTAAATTTCGAAATAAATAATATTTAGACAATTAGGTAGTAATGTGTGGAAAACACAGAGCTTACACTCATTTTCTTCACTTTACATCAATGCAAATTCCAGATGATAAACTACTTAAATGTTAAAAAAAAAAATAGGATGACTTTTGATTGTTTTTTTAATTTTTTTAATCTTTATTTATTTTTGAGAGAGAGAGACAGAGCATGAGTAGGGGAGGAACAGAGAGAGAAGGAGACACAGACTCTGAAGCAGGCTCCAGGCTCTGAGCTGTCAGCAGAGAGCCTGATGCGGGGCTCGAACTCACGAACTGCGAGATCATGACCTGAGCCAAAGTCGGACGCTTAACCGACTGAGTCACCCAGGCACCCCTTTGTTTGTTTTTAAAGAGAGAACATGCAAGTACACACGGTGAGGAGCAGAGGAAGAAGGATGAGGTGACTGAGCCACCCAGGTTCCCCACGTATCTGACTCTTGATCTCAGCTTAGGTCTAGATCTCAGGGTCATAAGTACAAGCCCCACCCTGGGCTCCATGCCCAGTGTGGAGCCTACCTAAAATAATAATAATAATAATAATAATAATAATAATAATAATAATAATACAAGAGATAAATTTTGTTATGTATATTTTACTTTAATTTTAAAAAGTATAAGACTTAGCATTTTTCATCCATCAGAATGGCAAAATTCAGGAAGTTTATTACTGTACTATGTTGGAGGGGAATATAAAAAAACAGAATATGGTATGAATACAAATCGATACAAATACTAAGGAATATAAAATTCCACAATATCGCAATGCCTGGGTGGCTCAGTCGGTTAAGTGTCCGACTTTGGCTCAGGTCATGATCTCACGGTTTGTGAGTTTGAGCCCGGCATCGGGCTCTGGGCTGACAGTTCACAGCCTGGAGCCTGCTTGGGATGTCTCCCTCTCTCTCTGCCTCTCCCCTGCTCACACTCTCTCTCTCTCAAAAATAAATAAAACATTAAAAAAATTAATAAAGAAAAATAAAATCCCACAATATGTACCAAAATTATTATCAGTGTTCACTTTGATCCAGAAATTCCATTTTTAGGAATCTACAAGTATTTCCAAATGTATGAAAATGACACATACACAAACTTATCCTCTGCAACACTGTTTGAAATGATAAAATGTAAATATCCACAAGCAAATCAAAAAGAAGCAAGGGGGCTCAATCTCAGGACCATGAGATCATGACCTGAGCCGAAATCAAGAGTAGGACATTTAACTGACTCAGCCACCCACATGCCCCGATAAGAATTAATTGCTAGGTACCAGAATTATAAATATGGCATACTACCATTTGTGTATTAAAAGGAAATATATGTATGTTTATACTTACTTACTTATATATGTGAGTATACATATATATATAAAATCCTTACATGTACACACACACATAATTCCTTGCATGTGTAATACCTCTGAAGGGATACACAATGAACTGGTATACTATTGGCTGCCTTTAGGGAAAGGAACTGAGTAATTAAGAGGAAGATTTTTTTCAGTCTTTTCTACCTTCTAAATTTTAACCATATGAATATATTATTTATTCAAAACAATAAATAAAATTTAAAAACAATAAATGCCGACAGAAAGAAGAATGCTAGCTAAATCAATTTCTCCAGTTAAAATCCTTAAACAGTACCCATTTCCAAACATTTAACGTTGACATTCAAAGTTCTCCTACATGGCATACTTTTCAAGTATGTCAACTATGTTCCAAAAAAACATCTTAGCCTCTAGTCAAATTAGACACCTTTTCTCACATTTAACTAAGACTTTTTTAAGCCACAATAGGGAGTGTTTAACAAAATAAAATTTGTGCACCAAATATGAAAAATGCCAGAGTACATGAACGAAAACTATATCTTCACCAATCTGGAACTTTTAAATCTCTTCAGCTCTTTTTTAGCTATCTGATGGACAAATTTTCACTAAGAGAAACACTGATAGAGGAATGTCAACAGAGTTCACGAAGTCCTTATGGTTCTGTCTGCAGCTACAATCCAACATATGGTTTTCCAAATATTAAATAACATTTTGAACGGTGGGAGAAGGACAATTTACCTTCTCAGTGAGTCAAGTCCCTGATCTATTTCCTATTAGTCAAAAAAGCAGAGAGCAAAAATGGGATTCCATTAGACTTCTTTCAAAACATTTTTCTTCTCTGTAAGTCTATACAGACAACAATTACTGGCTTCCCTAATGGAAACCACCAACACGTAAGTAAAGAATTTATATTCATGAAATGGTGTCATGTCCACAACTTAGAGGGTAGAGATTGGAGTAAAATGTACTAGGAATACAATGTCACCGTATTAAAATTACCTCAACAGAATTTCTGTGGCCAAGTTCCATAACCCTTACTAAACTCCTAATGCTGACTCTTATTGTGCAAAAACCTGTTTTCCCACAAAAGATGCTCCTTACCTTTCACCTAGAACAAAGAGCAATCTGAAATGAAATAGATCTGTGGACTCTCTAATACCAAACAAATCTAAACTAGAAACAAAACACTACTTCTCTCCATATTTGGCTCCCCTCCATCATCCCTACAATACTGCTGCATCACATGAAAAGACTATTATTATATTGGATATTACTTTTAATCCTTCATAAATATTTCTATTACTCACCATGGCAAAAAAAAATTTCTGCTTCTTGTGGGTGGAGCTTAGAGAATAAAAATTAGGTCTGTATAAAAAAAAGTTATGATGAACTCCGAAAGTAGTATAACTTTTAATGCCTTACATAGGAGATTGTTTCAAATTACATAAATTGAAATAGAAAACTATAAGCTACCAGTTAATTCTCACTCATTTTTTATTAAAATATATAGGTGCTTTAAAATCGGAGGCAACATATACGCAATGTAAATGACTGTTTATCCATACCAAGATTTCTATTATTATTTTAACTCCGTTATCACTATAACTTTTTAACTAATGTCTGAGGACTGCTTTGTATTACATACTGTTCTTGAGAGAATTAAAATTTTAATGAAATGAAGATATTATTTTCCATGTACTTAGAGTTAGTATCCCTGCAAGCTCTACATAAGCAAGTCGAAGCAAGATCTCCTCATTCCCAGTACCATTTTACTATTTTGCATATCATTGCTTCCCCCAAGTGCAACTCACCTCAATGACACAGGGCGTTAGTCGAAATAACGGTGATGATCGACAAGCATCGGTCTAGGTGTAGCAACCTTCCTTTGGCAATTAATGAGGCAGAGGCATCATCCCGCATTTTGAAAATGACATCCTGAAAGAGAAACCAAGTCTGTCTAACCTGCAGCAGCTCACAGACCACTTGAAGGGGTGCACTGAGACTCCTACACCCGACACCAGACTTTGGCTGACCCCTCAGGCTTGCCTCCTTGCCGCCTCCGGCAACGCCCCATGAGACAGGTCCACACTACTCAGAGCAAACGGATTGGTTTCTGAGCCCCCTTGGAAACGGCGGGCGGCGGCAGGGGGAGTGCCCGGGTTACCGCCCCTGCAACTTCACAGAGGTGGTTGCTAGTGGCCTCGGCGGGATGGGGGTGGGGGGATGGCATCTGGGACAGGGAGGCTACCTGCCTGCCACGTCCTTCTGTTTCGCGACGCTTGTTCTGGACTCGGGGATACGCGGACAACTGCTTAGGACTCCAAGCGGACGACTATGCACCCTAGCGCCCCCAACCCCTAGCGCGAATGCAGAGGAAGGGGGAGCGGCCAGCGCGTCACTGGCGCTGGCGTGTGACGTCAGCACGCGGAAGCTGGCGCGCATTGGGGGTGGGGGGGAAGGAGTGGCGCGGCGTGGTGGGGCGGGGCAAAGGCACAGCAGGTGAGAGAGGATGAGAAAAGGAGGCAAAGGAGATGAAAGGGAAAGAGTGAGCCAGAGATGAGGGCTAGAACTCACAAATAGAAGCTGATTTTGATTAAAGCATATTATAAATTTTTCCCACAAATACTACACAGAGAATGGCACTTTTTTTTGTTGTTAACGTGAAGGTTGTTCCTTAGGGATACCGCATGTTTTAAAGTAATTTTGCTTTAGAAAGCAAGCTCGTTTCTAGTATATCTTGGATGATTACAGCAAGAAAGTACTTTTAAGCCTTGACTTTGTTTTTTAAAGGCTATAATGTAGTTTTCTACACATTTACATCTAATGTGTGTATAAATTACTTGCCGGTGTATTCAAAGGTGGTTGAAGCACCATTCTTTATGGCAGGACTTTCAAAGACAGGAAGAGATTTTCTTGTAATAAGGGATCAAGTCTATCGTCGTCATAAGTAGCTCTATGGCTAAGTTGCCTTATCTAGAGTATTCCTGAGATGCTGGAGAATCCAAACTTGAAGCCGAAGGAGGACGGTGGCTTGTCTACTACGTAAGCTACATTCCAGGTTGTATCTGTTGGACATGTCATGTATGTAGCCTGGTGGAAAGTTTACAGATTTTACCAGAGACCTCAGAGGTCAAAGATTCGGATCAGTGCTTCAAAGAAATAGCCTTCCTTCTCTCTCATACTCTAATACATCAACACCCAAGACCCCTGTGAGTTTTCCCAATCTGTGGTTTAGCCAGGCTTATAAGAAATACTAAAAGGAAGAAAAGACAAGACTATTACTGGCAAGGAAATTGAAAGTTTTGGGCTTCTTTGCCAGAAGATGGCACTGCAAGTCATCCAAACTGGCAAATTGGAGAGAATCTGCTTTGGTTTATCTCCTCTTCAATCTCCATCCATTCAAAAGACTTGTTTTCCTCATTTTCTCATTTCTAGGCTAACCTCCTTTGGCCCCTCCCACCCTCAGTTAGCAGGAATTTTGGTGTCTGAATGCACAATAAGACAGTTCTACCCACGTACCTTTATACAGCAAAGCAGCATAAGAATGTTGCCAATTGCTAATCTAAGTAAATTCTCTTTTGCTGCATTCATGAAGAATGGCTAGTCGGATACCTCCTTAGGTAACTCTTCAGGCTCTTATCATAAATTGTTGGAATATAAACTGCTACTGTCTTTGTAGAAGCCATGCTAGCAATATGCATATCCTTTTGACTTATTTTGTCAAGTCTGTAAAATAACACCATACAGCATGCCCCCCCCCCCCCAGAATGGTAGAATTGCTGGCAGAAGGAAATGGTTTACACAACCTCCACTCGCTGATAAGCTCTACAATTTGTTTCTCTGTATCTGCCAGGGTAGCAGTTCTAGATCTGCTTTGAATAGATAAACTCTTACCACTGTGAGTAATTATATTTTCCCCTTTCCTGAGGGCTTAAAGATTTTATTGGCTGCTTACTGAGGAGGGAATAAAGCTAATGTGAGTATTGGTAGAGTTTTTGTTACTAATGCATCAACTCAGTTTTAATCAAAAGAAAATATGATTTCCAGTACAAGAAACTGATTTTACTCACATAACTTATTCTGCTATACCTCCTAATATTTCCTATATACTGAGGGCTTCTTATTAATTTTTGTTTGGGTTTTTTTTCCAGTTTTATTAAGATATAAGTGACATACAGTACTATATAAATTTAAGGTGTACAGTCTAAACATTTAACTTATGTATTATAAACTGATTATCATTAATAATTATTAGTTTAGCTGATACTCATTATCTCATATAAAGAAGAAAGAGAAAAAGTTGTTTTTTTCTTGTGAGAACTTTTATGGAAAAAATTAAAAAATAACAAGAGCTTCTAAGATTTATTCTTTTACCAACTTTCAAATATACTATATAGCACTGTTAATATAGACATCATGTTGTACATTACATCCTCAGTACTTAATTATAACTGAAAGTTTGTAGCTTTTGACACCTTATCAAATCCCCCCCCCCCCCCCCCCCGCCCACACACACTCCTACTAAGGGCTTTTTAAAATGGATACTAAGACCTGTAGTCAAAAGATAAATTAAACAACCTATGGTAGGCAGAATAAAGGCCACCCAGTGATTTCCCTGCCCCCCAATCCCTGGAATCTGTGAATATATTAGGTTACATGGCAAGGGGGAATTAAAGGTGCAGATGGAATTAAAATTACTAATCAGCTGACCTTAAAATAGGGAGATGAGCCTGGATTATCCAGGTGGACCCAATGTAATCACAAGAGTCCTTAAAAGTGAAAGAGGAAGGCAAGAGAGTCAGAATCAGAAGGAATGTTACTTTAGAGGAAGTTCAGAACGAGAACTTCTCTTTAGAGGAAGAACAGAATGAGAAAGATTCAAACCACTGCTGCTGGATTTGAACATGGAGGAGGGGGCAATTCAAGTGGTCTCTAGAAGCTGCAAAAGGCACAGAAATGGATTCTCCCCTAGAGCTTCTAGAAGCAAACACAACACTGCTACCATCTTAATTTTAACCGGTGAGATTTGTATCGGACTTCTAAGCTACAGAACTCTAAGATGATAAACCTGGGTTGTTTCAAGACACTAAATCTGTGGGAATCTGTTGTAATAGCATACTAATACAAACTCGTATTCTTTTAAGGTTCCAGGAGCAGAGTAGATCAGGCTGACTGGTAAATTCTTTTTATTGTGTACGAAAAGCCCACAGCTTCATAAAGTATCTGGTAAGAACTCCAACCAGACAGAATCCCTTCTGGAACACTTGCTGAGAAGGAATAAGATCAAGCTGGAAGTATTCACATTAGAACACATAAAGAAAATGTTCAAGGGATCTGGTTATAGTCCTTACCATGTAAAACACCCAAGTCTGTTGAAGAGGAGGTTTAACACCACTAGATTCTTCTAACACAAATACTAGAGGAATTACAGAAAAGGTTCTTCCCTGGATAGAATCTATCGTTCTATCACTAAAATATCACATAGCATATTGTTTAGATAGATTGCCCATGTCTAATGTAGTTCTTCTTTTTCTTCTTTTTTTTTTTTTTTTAATTTTTTTTTCAACATTTTTTATTTATTTTTGGGACAGAGAGAGACAGAGCATGAACGGGGGAGGGGCAGAGAGAGAGGGAGACACAGAATCGGAAACAGGCTCCAGGCTCCGAGCCATCAGCCCAGAGCCTGACGCGGGGCTCGAACTCACAGACCGCGAGATCGTGACCTGGCTGAAGTCGGACGCTTAACCGACTGCGCCACCCAGGCGCCCCTAATGTAGTTCTTCTAACTTAATGCTGCTTATTAACAGAATAATTATGAATATGGATACTGAGGCCCAAACTTGGAATAATTAAAACAATTTCTGAGAGTGGATTCCAAGCAAGAGTATTTTTTTGAAGCTCCCTAGGTGGCTCTGATGCAGAGTGAAGGTTGAAAACTACTGACAAGATGGCTGTATGTCAGAAATGGATTTTAAAATAAACATGTTCTTGCAAAAAAGTAAGGTAGTGTGTAGTATAAACAATATTACAGAAAACCAAATGTGCAAATAGACTCATTGTTGCCCACTTACAAGAGATCCTTGGGATAATCCCCCATGTAGAAACTAATACACTACCATAAAAGGATTTAGGATTTATTTATAAAAGGATCATAGAAAGCAGATATGATTGATTAATAGCCTCTGACTATTCTCTACTATTCTCAGAGTCTATGTGCTTCTTCCCAAAATTAGGCTACATATCTCCATTGACAGAGGAAAACATCTAATGTCTGTAAATCTCTTGTAAGACTTGTCCAACAGTGTTCCAAGTTACATAAAAGTGTTCTTGGATATTATCACGGTGCCATGAATTTGACCTTGATAAAAGAAATGAAAGAGTCATGAGAAGTTTGACTGTATTGTGAGCACTCCCACTATCACCATGGGCACAATACCAATTGTAGCCATGAAATTGTGTAGCCCAGAATTGTATTATTTGAGAATATTCAATTCTGCCCTGGTAAAAAAAAAAAAGAAATGGTATAAGAAATAACACTCACGTGTTAAGCAGATAAGTTACTAACCTGTGTTATATGGTGGACAGGTAAAGTTAACAGGACATATACTTTTGAACATAGGTAGAAAAGTCTGGAAAGACCAAGAGATGCCTAATATTAATGAGGCACTAAACATATGAGAGGCATCTAATCATTAAGCACTAATATACTCATGACGTACTCAATATACATGAAACACTCAACATTCACAGGTCTTAATTCTGTGGCCCTGTGTGACATTCACACTGTGTCCCACATGACCTGCTCCAAAAGTGCAAAACCTGTACCTGCTCAATGGGTTAACTGGCAAGCTACAGAGGTGCCCAGGTACTCTTGCCCCTGCATCTCTTTAAAATATCCAGAGTGTCATTGGCTTAGGCACCTTCCATCTTTGAACCCTTGCTCAAATATCAACTCTGGTCCTAATTACCTAACCATGAACAGAAAGGTTAATATGCCAAAAAGAGAGATAAGACATATTAGCATTGCATAACCACATGTTTCAAATCATGTGTCTTTCCTCTCGACTTGTACCTTATCTGAAGTGTGTTAATTTTTCCCTCTTGCTTCTCATGGTATGTTAGCCTTTCTGTGACCTCTGAGATAGCTTATCTGGTAGTATATTTGGGGGGTATCATTGTATGAGTGTAATTTCCCACACAACACCAAGCAGGTACTATCTGGATATTACTTGGAATTGTATGTTATAAAGAATTTCAAAAGAGTGCAACTCTTTTGCCTAATATCCTATAATTTTTAACTCTGCACTCAAAAAAATTCCAGACTTTGCTGGCAACAAGGGAAGAATCCTTAATTTTGGTAGGTCCTAAGATATGTCCTTAGAATAATTTTTAATCTTTTAAATTTTCCAAATAAACCAGATTAACAATTTTTGGAATATTTATTTTAGTAGAGTTTATTTTATTTTATTTATTTATTTATTTATTTATTTATTTAAAAAATATTTTTTTTTCAACGTTTATTTTATTTTTTGGGACAGAGAGAGACAGAGCATGAACGGGGGAGGGACAGAGAGAGAGGGAGACACAGAATCGGAAACAGGCTCCAGGCTCTGAGCCATCAGCCCAGAGCCTGATGCGGGGCTCGAACTCACAGACCGTGAGATCGTGACCTGGCTGAAGTCGGACGCTTAACCGACTGCGCCCCCCAGGCGCCCCAGTAGAGTTTATTTTAATTGGAGGAAGCTAAATTTCTTGATCCTACGAAGGTCACTCGAGTGGCCCACTGATTACTGCATATGCTGGGTGACTAGACCTCACTGTTCCAGGATTAGATAGCAAGAACTTTTGGAATTTTTTGCCTGTTTAAGTGGTATAGTCTGAAATTCAGACTTGTGGAAATATGTGTAATCTTTTAGCTATAACTTCATGTAAGACCTAGAGACAAGGGAAGGGCAAAGGGGGGTTTGAAAAAAAGTTACACTGAGAGAAATGTGACTTGTGGGTTGATGCCCACACTGAATCAGGAAGTCAATGTAAATAGTGATTTGAGTCTGTGAGGTTGTCAGCTGGTGCAAACAGATAATATGAGCCAAAAAAGCCGGTGCTTAAGCCTATTAAGGCATAAAACCCTTTTGGGTGAGGGTTACACAAAGAGGATTTCCTTTTCTCAAAACAACAACAAAAAAATCAAACACAAGCAAAACAAACAAACAAACAAAAACCCCAAACCTACTAGTGTATCAGGAAAGGAAGGAGCACTCTTTCACCACTTTTGGGTAGGTGGCTGTGCATTTGAGAATAGTGACTCCTATCTCTCTTTTTTGTTTTTGAACTGGAATGCCTACAACTGTTATCTTATGCCCATCCCACCACAGTATTTTGGGAGTGTTGGGAGTGGATAACTTGCCTCTTTAGTTTCACAGGTCCACAGATGAAGAATTAATAGATTACAGGTAGGAACATCATCTTCATTTGATTTGGAAGAAATTTTGGACTTTGAGCTGATGATATTTAGATTAAGAGGAAGTTTTGAACTTTAAGTTGATGCTATATTGGGATGAGCGCTTTCAGAACCTTGGAAAAGGGTGAATGTATTATATTTTATCTATAAATCATCAGGGGTTAGAGGGCAGACTGTGGGAGGTAAATTCTGAGATGGCCCCAAGATTCCCATGCCCTGAAGTACATGCAAAAATATCATTGCCTCTCCTTCACTGTGGGCCAGAATGTGAATATAGGGATTTCACTTCCATTATAAGGTTATTAATCAATTGACTGTGAATTAATTAAAAAATGAGATTATGATGGATGGGCTTGACTTAATTAAGTGACCCCCAAAAAAGAAGTCAGAGAAATTCTCCTGCTGGTTTTGAAGAGGTAAATTACTATGTGGTGAGAAGGCCATGGAGTTAGGACTTGAGGATGGTCTCTAGGAGCAGAGAGCAATTCTGGTCAATAGTAAGAAAACAGAGACGTCTTGCAATAAAACAGGGACCTCAGTCCTATAACCAGAAATGTACTGTCACAGGACCCTGATTAAAATGCTTTTCTGTTATATACAACTATCAAAAAGGTGTTGAAACTAGAATATTGGTGATATTAATGTTTATAGAGTGCTATGTACCTTGAAAATACAAAATATATATGTAAGTCAGATATTCATTACTCTCTTGTACTGGAGGGCCCAAGAAGTGTACAGTCAAAAGCTCTGGTATACAATTTACAGTTTAATAAAAATTTGGTAGGGAAGCAAAGAAGGTTCTCTAGCATATCCCACTTTTTTATATATGTATAATATCTTTGTATATGCCTAGAAAGTTCCTGGAAAGTTCCCCAAGACACTTAATTGTATTTTTTTTGTGGACAGTGACACTAAGATTGGTCAGGTTGTACAGGACACCAACTTTCAATTTGTATTTTCTGTATTCTTTCAAAATATTTTAACTCATTGTATTAGCTTCCTAAGGCTGCTGTAACAAAGCAACACAAACTGAGGAGCTTAAAAAAAAAAACCCAGAAATTTATTTTCTCAGTTCTGGAGTCTGGAAGTCTGAAAATTAGGGTGTCAGTAAGGTTATGCTCTCTTTAAGGGCTCCAGGGAAGAATCCCTTCCTTGTTTCTTCCAGTTTCTGGTAGCCCCAATTGTTCTTTAGCTTTTAACAGCGTAACTCCAGTCTCTGCCTCCATCTTCAGAGTCATCTTCCTGTCTGTGTCTCTTCTCTTCTTATAAGGTCACTAATAATACTGAATTAGCCCATCCTGATGACCTTACCTTGATCACATTTGTAAAGAACGTATTTCCAAATGAAGATATATTTAAGGGGGAGGGGAGGAATCTTTTGAGAGGATATGGTCAGCCTTTAATAGCCATGGCTCGCTCTTAATTGAAAACAACTAATGTGCAACATGCTACAAGACGTCCTTCGTCTCTTTAAAACATCAATATAATGAAAAATTGGGGGAGGAGCTCTTAGAGATTAAAAGAGATTTAAGAAACAACTGAAATGCAATGCTTGAAACTTGATAGGACACTGGTTTGAAAAAATAAACTGCAAAAGAATTTTTTGCTTAACAATTGGCAAAATTTAAATATGGACTGGTTATTAGATATCAGGGACTTATTGCTAATTTTCCTAGTTGTGATAATGGTATTGTTCTTGTGTTGGGGAAGTTGTTATTCTTAGGAGATGCATTTTTTTAAAACTTGTTTAATGTTTATTTTTGAGACAGAGAGAAAGAGAGAGGGAGAGGAAGGGGGGAGGGGCAGAGAGGGAGACACAGAATCCTAAACAGTCTCCAGGCTCTGAGGTGTCAGCACAGAGCCCAACAAGGGGCTCGAACTCAGGAGCTGCAGATCATGACCTGAGTTTAACCCAATGCCTTAACTGACTGAACCACCCAGGCGCCCCGCAATTGCACGTTGAAGTATCTAAGGGTAAAGTATAATGTCTGCATCCTAATTTTCACATGCTTCAGGGGAAAAAAAAACCCCAAATATAAATGAAGCAACTATAGCAGAATTTTTGAATGTGACTGATCCTGTCATGCCCATGATTAAAAAGCCTTCAACTATTGTTAAGTTGAATTTTTTCTTCACAAACGTTAAGTTTTTAGTATTTATCAAAGATGTTAAATGAACAACCATTGCGTATGAATGTGCAATGTACTATTCTATTAAGTTTTCTGGATGTTTGGACACTTATTTATTTTTGAGAGAGAGAGAATGTGAGCAGGGGAGGGGCAGTGAGAGAGGGAGACAGAGGATTTGAAGTGGGATTGGCGCTGACAACAGAGAGCCAGAT
The DNA here is from genome assembly GCF_028018385.1 of Neofelis nebulosa. Taxonomy (NCBI): domain Eukaryota; kingdom Metazoa; phylum Chordata; class Mammalia; order Carnivora; family Felidae; genus Neofelis; species Neofelis nebulosa. The sequence goes on along the minus strand of NC_080784.1, from coordinate 60,171,788 downwards.
GGGGGACTCAAACTCACCAATCCTGAGATCTTGACCTGAGCTTAAGTCAGACACTTAACCAACTGAGCCACCCAGGCGCCCCTGGACATTTTCCGAACAACTTGGAGAAAAAACACTACTTACAAACAAAACTTTCCAACCGTCCCTGATTATCTAAGATAAGGCATAAACTCTTTGGCGTAACTGCTGACTTCTGCATCATCGTCTCAAGTCATCTCTCCATTTTACATCTCGCACACTATATTCAACGCCAGGATAACACAGAACTTCCATTTCTTCCTCCCTTACGTGAAATTTCTACCAGATACTGTTTGTTTTCCCCACCCCAACTCCGGTCCCTCAACTTTTTTTTTTTTTTTTCAAAATCCAGGTATCAACTCTTCTGTAAAGATTTCTTTCCACATTACTCTCTCAGAAGGGTGCTCCTTTTCCTGAGCAGTCATTCTTTATTGCACCGGAATATAAACCCCTTGAGCCCAGGTGTCAGGTTTACTGAATTTTGGCTGGTACACGTTACTTTAATAAACACTTACCAAACTAAAATACATTCAATTCGACCGTGTAGAAATTGAAATCGGATTACCCATTTTCTCCAAAATACTTTATTTCCAAGCATTATTTTTGAAACTGCGTAACGGCTAAATTTGGGTTATCAGTTTTCTCTGCATGTTTATCAGGCATATAACCCTCCCCCCCCCCGCCCCGTCCCTCCACCACGACATATAAGGCGAGGTAAGGCCGCCACTTTCCCTGCTTCCGACCTAGAAATACAGGCAACATTTGGTGCTTAAGGCCATTTCCCTCGTTCTGTTTTAGGAAGTAGAGCTCGCGGACGGCTGCTTTTGCCTTTCGCTTTTGGCGCCGAAGCTTGCCGGGATTTTACGCGCTGCTCCGGGTCTTCTGCCGGCGTGGAATTGGGAGCTTCCGAGGATGCTGGGTACAGCGCACGCCTGCGGCCTTCTGAGAATGCTTCCCCCAAGGCGGCCACCTCCTGTCCTTTCGCGAGGTCACCAGAGGGGCAAATAGCAAAGCGTGAGTGACGTGAGCTAATCGCCAGGGAAGGGTTTCACACCCAGCGCGGCCCCTCAGGGCTGGCTAGCTTGCTTTGCTCCTCCTCCTGCCGCCCCTGCTCCGGCCCGCCCACCGTTTCCACATTGCCCAATGGGTGCCGACGCGCCTCCAACCGCGGCCGGTGGAGGAGGTATTCGGCGGCCGGACGCTGAGCGGCCGTCACGTCAACGCGGTGACGTCACGCGTAGACGCACCTGTCGGGCTCCTGACAACTGCTGTTTCCCTTCCCCTTCCGTGGCTTGGGGCCGGTGTGGTCCGGAACCCCAGCCCCTTTTTACAGTGCCAGTTCGCCTGCGGCCGGGGAGTTGGGCTGCGCAATGAGGCAGGAGGGTGTGGTGGGCTGAAAGGCTTTCTACTTCATTTGCGAGTTGGAACATGGATTCAGTTTTAGTCTTTTAAGAGGGAAGTGAGGTTGGAGATTTTTATTTTTAATTTTAGGTGGAAGCAATTGACTTTAGGGCCCTCCAAAGGAAGCGGATTTAACTTAATGCTGCTCCCGTGTTTGGAGAGGACAAAAAAAAGGTCCTACCCGGCAAAATTTTCGTAACCTCTTCGGTAGAAAACCCAAGGTATCTTTTAAATCGCAATAGTTTTCGTTGTGTGTGAAGCTTTCTTCAGGTGGAGCTCCCAGGGTAGCTAGGTTTTTAGGTTTGAAACAGATGCAGAATCCAAAGGCAGCGCAAAAAACAGCCACCGATTTTGCTATGCCTCTGAGCTGCAAGGTGAGTTGCATTGTATGAGTGAAGATTTGTTAGCTGTTATGTTCACGGATTTTGGGTCAACTGTGATGCCAGGGCTCTCATCTTCGTTTATCTTATAACAGAACCCTACATGATGTTAAACCTTCCCTGATTAGGTATATTCCCTCGAACATTCTATAAGATTTCGCCGGTTTCCTTTGGGAATCGTCGAAGGACCTTTGAATAGAGTGGAAGTAGGTTCCAGGAAAAGATTAATATTGAACTCAGAGATTGCGTTTTGCTTGCTCTAAAATTGCCCAAATTTAAAGTTAATACTCAGTTTTTCTATCTTTGGTCTAAATTTATGTGTATATCAAGACATAGTTTGTGTGTATATATAACATTTGTGTTTTGATATTAAACTTGGATCAGAAACTACCTTAGAATCTCAATTTTGCATATAATATACACTTTATTTGTATAGCACGTTAAACTAGAGCACATAGAAAATTACCTATACATTATGCTTACGTTTAAGATTTGTGAGATTTCTGTTTCTTTTGGATAAAAAAAAAGCCCTTGTTTATGAGAATTGAATCACCCTTTTCTTTTTTTGGTAATTCAAAACTTCAGTTCTGCAGACTATACTATAAACTTTTGAGCCATGCGATTTAGTTATTGCAGCATCATTGTGGCTTTTGTCATTGATTGTTGAATCTTTTCAGAAATGCTTTGCTTTTCATCTCTAAACAGTTTAATTTACAAGATTCTTTTCTTGAGGTCGGTATGAAAATAATCTAACTGATGTCAGTCAATTTTACATGCCTTTGTGAGTCACTAGAAAATACTGTGTAGCTTGAGAGTACACATAGGAGTTAAAATGCTAGTGTATGTATTGTTGATTTTCGTCTTAAAAGGTGCTGCTGCTGACTGTTGCTACATAGTATGACTTAAAAACCAGGTGTGTGACCTACAGATATTTGGCAGACCGAGTATGTTTTAATGATTTCTGGTTGATAGGAGCAGTCACTGTTGGCAGAATCCATGGCATCCCCCTCCCACACCCTACTTCCCATACTCTTCGAAGACTGATTGTTTGCTTGGAAATTGGGTCAAATTATTTTAAGAGATCAATAGAAATGTATAGTACTTACATCTTGGAAATTGTGTTTTAAGCATGTGATTTCAGTCATACAAAATTCATTACAAATGAAAAAATCCAACTTGGTAATGGGTATATACAGTTCAGGGGAACAGAATTGCTGAGGTTATGGTTTTATATTAATAAATTGGCTATTTTCCAGGTCATGTTGGTGATAGGCTTTCAATTTCCTGTCGTGTGACATGTTGGTAATAATTTTCAGACCACTTAGGAAGCCAGATTTGATCTCTGTGGTGGGTCAGATATCAAAGCAGTATCCTGTGGCATTTGGCCACTCTCACTGCTTTGTAGAACCTTCATCTAAGTTTCTAGTCAGACTTGACAGCAGTGATCTAAAACATATAATATGATATAACAAGTGTTAATATTTATTGAGTGAATTCTGCGGTTCAGATTCATTCCTAAGTGTTTTTTTGTGGATTATCTCAATTATGACACCAACCCCATGAAGTAGGTACTTTGTTTTTCCATTATACAGATAATGGAAACTGAGGAATAGAACAGTTATTTAACTTGCCCAAGGTCTCAGTTAAGTGTCACAACTGGCATGATTTCAGAGCTCTTGCTCTCAATGGCTGTACTGTATTTCAGGTAAGACTAGTCAAAATGTCAGAAGAAAAGTTAGGATGAGAGATACGGCACTATAGGTTCATTTATTTTTCAATTATAAAAGTAATGTGAGGGGCGCCTGGGTGGCTCAGTCGGTTAAGCGTCCGACTTCGGCTCAGGTCATGATCTCGCGGTCCGTGAGTTCGAGCCCCGCGTCAGGCTCTGTGCTGACAGCTCAGAGCCTGGAGCCTGTTTCAGATTCTGTGTCTCCCTCTCTCTCTGACCCTCCCCCATTCATGCTCTCTCTCTCTCAAAAATAAATAAACGTTAAAAAAAAAAAAAAAGTAATGTGAAATTACAGAAACTCTGGGAAATAAATTTTTGAAACTTTCATTCTATTATAATGAACTTTTTGTGTGTTTTTCATATGCACATTCACACGTGTATATAGTAGCTATGATTTATTTTGATTTTTAAAAATGAATGTTCTTCAGTTAAAGTACAAAATGTAGAACCAACACATGTTGAGAAACTGCCCATTTGTATTGCTGAAATACAGAGAGATTTGATCTGCAACTTTGACTGCAGCCAGTTAATATTTTTTGCCCTTTTGAGTAGTTGAACAGTTTCTGTCCTGTAAAATCATGAAAATTATTTAGTCTTCCACAGCATCTTTTTGTTGGATTATTGTTTACCTTTCTTTTTTTCTTATAGTCTAAGCCTTATATTTGTGTTTTTACTTTTAAAATCATCTAGTATTTAACTTTTGAATGACTAAAAATTTTTATGAATCTAGGAAACTTCAGAGTGTCTACTTCCTTTAGCAGGTTATTCATTTAATACTTCTTTTGAAGAAAAATGCAAGCACAGCAGTTTGGACATGCAGCTAACTTAATAGTAGAGAAAATAGCAAGTAATATTGCTTTGGGGAGAAATCAGTTTCATTGTTGTCATATCTTGTATGTGGTAACAATACGTATCAGAATAAATTCTGTGATGTTCTGACCTAAGTTTTATGATGTTATATGGGGCGGAGGGGTCATTCTTTCATAAAATAAATTTGAGAAGCTTTTCACAGATTTAGTGTTTACTCCAGGTTTTCTCAAGAGCCATATGCTGTTAGCCATTACAATTCTAGAATGGGGTATGCTTTATTACCCAAACTTATTTGACCATGAAATCTTTTACTGGACTTGTATTCTGTATACATACTCATCTTCAAATATTTTAGTTGCCTTTTTGGCTCCATAGCATGATTCATAGTTTTGCTTCAGTTAACTTCTTCTCCCATCTCTGCCCCATAAAATCCCACTTATCTTTTAAGGTTGAACTCAGTTGTGTCTCTTCCAAAGGAGGCTTCTCACCTCAGTTACACTGAGATGAGCTCTTTTTTCCAAGCTCTTATAACACTACCGCTGTTTTCTGTGATATCTGTCATATATTGCCTTTTATTGTATACATTACTTTATAGGAAAGTATTTCAGCATTGCTTTCAAGGACAGTGTATAATGCAATTTATGCTGAACTTTACTGAAAGCTGTAAGGCCTATACAAATATGCCATTAATCAATAAAAATTGTCTCTTTTTTTTTTTACAATGTCTGATACATTAGTAGGTATTCTGTAAACATTAGTAAATGAATGAGTGATTATATTGAAATTCATTGTCACATTTTGATTTTTGACCAGTACTTAAAAATACAGTTAAAATATTTATACAGTTATGATATTTATATGAGATGCTTAAAGTATTTATATGAAAATGCTCCTTACACACAAATGGCTACATCAGTCAGCGTTTTACCTCTGCTATTATGCTTGTGAAACTTTTGCCCATCTCTCTAGTTGCTAATATTTGGGATTTTCATTTCTTTTTTCAGTGATAGTGTACCTACTTTTCTATTTAGCTTACTAGCCAGCCAGGTAGCTGACTGATACACCTTTGAAACTTAGCCATGATCCTTAGCCCTACCCAGTCTCCTTTCTGAGAGAGGTAAAACTTGACTGGGAGCTATGGAAAATTGGTGTAACTACTTCAGGCTGTGGGTCCCTTAGCTACGAATTTGCAGTCTTCCTAGTTCTTCTTCCCACCCCCCAATTCAGGTGGCATACTACTTAGTGTTTGCAGTTTGGGTGCTAGATTGATGCACTGAATGAAGGGAGCCACTCCCCTCATTGTAGTCTGGCCTTGAATAGGACTTAAAGCTTACATATCTAATTCTATAGTTGGAAAGAACACTCTGATCTTGAGTCCCATAAGATGTAGAAGAATGAAATTTGTTCTTCCAGCTGTTTTGAATCAATTAGTCAAGTCAGAAACCTAGCAGATCTCTTAGATTTCTTCACTGTTCCCCACAGTTTATTGTTTAGCGCATCCTCTTAAATATTTTTCAGAATTCTTTTCACTCCATATTGTGATGTCTTAGGTTAATTATGCCTTCAGTATCTCATATTTAGGATTATTCAGGGTTCTACTGGAATTAGGGTTACCTAACTCCTCTTTCAGCCCTTTGCTCTTCTAATCTGTCTTCCATACTGCTGCTACTGTTGCCTTGCTAAAATTCGTATTTGGTCATGTGGTTTATCTTTTAAAACTCTTAATGGTTTCTCTTGTGTATAAATGAGTAATTAAGTTCCTTAGCACAGCATATGAACTCCTCCCTTTCTGATCTGGCCTATGTCCACCTCTCCAGCTACTCTCCAGTCCCTTACCTCTTATTTAAGCTACCTAAGCAGGTTTTATTATCATGGTGCTGTGTTTTTGCATGTATTTTTTTTGTTTTTTTTGTTTTTTGTTGTTTGTTTTGCTTGTATTGACTTTCATCTCATAGTTAGCCCAGTTCACTCATCCTAATCCTTCAAGTACTCAGCTCAAACATTCCCTTTATTAAATGTTCACTTTTAAGGATGCCTGGGTGGCTCAGTCGGTGAAGCATCCGACTTCAGCTCAGGTCATGATCTCACAGTTTGTGGGTTTGAGCACCACGTCAGGCTCTGTGCTGACAGCTCAGAGCCTGGAGCCTGGTTTGGATTCTGTATCTCCTTCTCTCTCTGCCCCTCCCCCACATATGCTCTGTCTCTCTCTGTCTCTTAAAAAATAAGTAAACATTAAAAAATTCTTTTAAATAATTTAAAAAATGTTCACTTTTAAGACTTTTCCAGGTAGCATGCTTATTCCTTTTCAGTGTTATCAAATACCTCCTATATACCTTTCCTGTGATATTTATCATACCATACTGTAGTTATTTGTATGTCTTTTGTCTTCACTGCTTTGGGAATAGGGGCCATATTTTACTCATTACCCCAGCACCTGTCTTGTGCCTGGTACATGATGGGTACTGAGTAAATGGTTGTCAAATACATTCACAAGTGACTCTGAAAACTAATTTTGGCTACAAGGGAGATGACAACTGAGATAGGGAATGTAGGAGAACAAGCAAGTTTGGGACAAATACTCAGTTTCGTTGAATTAGAGTTTGCGTAATATCCAAATAGAGATGTACCATCCAAATAGAGAAGTATTTGTTATTTACTCATAAGTATTAATTGACCCATCAAGATTTTGTAGATATAGATAAGATTATAAAATTTATATGGAAAGGTAGGGGCACCTGGGTGGCTCAGTGGGTTGAGCGTCCGACTTTGGCTCAGGTCATGATCTCACAGTTCATGGGTTTGAGCCCCGCATCAGGCTCTGTGCTGACCGCTTGCTCAGAGCCTGGAGCCTGTTTCAGATTCTGTGTCTCCTTCTCTCTCTGCCCCTCCCCCGCTCATGCTTTGTCTCACTCTGTTTCTCAAAAAGAAATAAATGTAAAAAAATTTTTAAAAAATTTATATGGAAAGGTAAAGTAACTAGAATAGCTAAAGTAATTTTGAAAAATAAGAATAAAGTGTGAGAAATTAATCTATCCAATTTCCAGCTTATTTCAGAGCTAGAGTAAGCAAGACTGTGTGGTATTGCTGAAGGTATAGACATATAGATCAGTGGAACAGAACACAGAACTCTGAAATAGATGCACACGAATATACCCGACTAATTTTTGACAAAGGCAAAAGAAAATAAAAACAAATCAGTGAAAGATAGCTTTTTTCAGCAAATACTGCTGGAACAAGTAGGCATGCAAACATCCACAAAAAAAAAAAAAAAAAAAGAAAAAAGAAAAGAATACCCAAAAAACGAGGAACTTCAACCTATGTCTTAACACCTTATACAAAAAGTCACGCAAAATGGATCATGGACTTACGTGTAAAATGTTAAACTTTAAAAATATAGGGATGCCTGGGTGGCACAGTCAGTTAAGCATCTGATTCTTGATTTTGGCTCAGGTCATGATCTTACTGTCATGAGATTGAGCCCCAAGTCAGGCTCTGTGTCGGGTGTGGAGCCTGCTTAAAATTCTTTCTCCCTCTCCCCCTGTCCCTCCCCTGCTTTCATGCTCTCTCTTTCTCAGAAAAAAAAAAAAGAAAAAAGAAAAAAAAAATTTAGAAGAAAATCTTTGGGGGGTAGATTTCTTAGATGACACCAAAAGCATAATCAATAAAGGAAAAATTTATGAATTCAACTTCATCAAAATTAAATATTTTGCTCAGTGATAGACCCTGTTAAAAGGAAGAAAATCACAGGCACCCAGCTAGCTTAGTCAGTGGAGTATGTGACTCTTGGTTTCAGGGTTGTGAGTTTGAGCCCCACATCGGCGTAGAGAGTACTTAAAAAGTACTTAAAAAAGTCAAGCTTATAGAATGTGAGAAAATGTTTGCAAACAACATATCTGACAAAGGACTGGTATCTAGAATATACTAAAGTATAAAACTCAGCAGTAGAAAAGCAATCCAGTTAGAATATGGGCAAAATATATGAACTGTCATTCCACTAAAGAGGATAGGCAGATAGCAAAGAAGTACAAAAAAGATGTTCAACATGATTAGCTACCAGGGAAATGCAAACAAACTGCAGTGAGATATCACCACACACCTATCGGAATGGCTAAAATTAAAATTGGTGACAACGGGAAGTTCGGGTAAGGATGTGAAGAAACTGGATCACCCATGTATTTATTGTTGGTGGGAATGTAAAACTGACAGTTCCTTAAAAAACTAAACATGCAATTACCATATGACTCAATTAATGCACTCCTTGAGTTTTATCCCAGAGAAATGAAGACTTGACTGCATACAAAAACCTGTACATGGATATTTATAGCAGCTTTATTCATAATACCCAAAACCTAGAAAACCAGATATTCTTCAATGGGTGGTTAGGTTATGGTACATCCATACCATGGACTACTACTCAGCAATCAAAAGGAAAGAACTATTGATACATAGAGCAACCTAGATGAATCTCTAGAGAATTATACTGAGATCATGACCTGATCCAAAATCAAGAGTTGGACGCCCATCTGATTAAGCCATCTAGGTGCCCCAACATGTTCTGTATCTTGATTGTACCATCAATGTCAGTATTTGGGTTGTGATTTTCTGTAGTTTTGTAAGATGTTACCATTAGCAGAAGCTGAGTAAAGGGTACACAAGATATCTCTGTATGATATTTTACAACTGCATGTGAAATCAGAATTATTTCAAAAAGTTGAATAAAAAAATACTGAACACTTAATATGTGTTAGGTACTATGCTAATGACCATCGATTATGGAATATTGAACAGAAATGGACACTGTGCCAGATCTCACGATATATTCTAGTTGGGAAGACAGACATTAAATAATCATGTAAATAAGTATAATATTACAACTGTAGTAAATGATATAAAGGAGAGAATTAAGAGCTAACAGTGAAAATTTGACCTAGTTTAGGGAGATTTGCCCAGGTAGTAAGTAGGTCAGAGAGGCTTTCCTTATTAGTTGCATGACTTTGGGTAAGTTATTTAAACTCTGTGCCTCAGTTTCCTCATCTGTTAAATGAGGAAAATAATAGTACCTAACCTTTAGGGTGATTATATTTAATACAAGTATAAACAAGTTAATTTTTGTCATGTTAAGGTTAATGCTGAACATGTAATAAACTGTTTAAGAGGTTATTTTGAGGGGTGGGGGGAGGGTGCCTGGGTGACTCAGCTGGTTAACCATGTGGCTCTTGGTTTCAGCTTAGGTCATGATCTCATGGTTTTGTGGGTTTGAGCCGTTTGTCAGGCTCTGTGCTGGCAGCATGGAGCCTGCTTGGGATTCTTTTTCTCCCTTTCCCTCTGCCCCTCCCCCACTAGCACTCTTTCTCTCTCAAGATAAATAAACATTAAAAAAAAGTTGTTTTTTTTAATGTTTATTTGTGAGAAAGTGTGCTCACATGCACAGGTGAGGGAGGTGATATGTAGCCTCTAACTGACATTCATTGATGTGTGTTATCACATGTCTTAAGCCCTTCTAGTCTGATCATGAGGTAAAGTGATGAACAGAATGTTTGTATTCATTCCAAAATCTTAGCATACAGGCTTTGATACATCAAAATTAAAATGATTCATGCTTATTTTTTTAAAAGGCTTTTGACTATTTACTCAAGAGCCACAATATTTAATTTGATTGCCTTATGGACCCTGCAAAGTTCTTCGCATGAATAGTTATTTTCAAACTATTCTAACATTTACCTTAGATATAAAACTCTTGCTTTAATTAGTACACACAAATCTCAGTAAGTTATAACAGGCTGTCTTTGGTAGAGGTAACTATAAAACATTAATGAAGTTGCAAAGCGATAACTATGCAAGTTTTCTTTGTAATCCATGTGCTAAATCTTTGGTTATTCTCCCAGGGCCAGATTAGTACTGTTGTAGAGAGCATTTGTTTATTGAAAACTGAATACATTTCAGTTTTTTACCTTTTTTACCTCATTGACTGAATAAACAATTTGACATTTTATATTTATTATTTATATATTATGTACCAATGACTATGCCAGATGCTGAGAATAGAGACATGCTCTTGAGTTCTCAAAACTTCACCTTCTCTAAAGTAGTCTTGAAGTTAGGAAACTTATAAATCTGTTAAAAATAGTTTTTTAGCAATGTTTTATTTTTCTCAAAAGAAGTGTACAATCTCTACAAATAATTTTAATTGTTATAACTCTTTGAGTTTATTTTTCCCTGTGCAGAAGGACGGTTTACTGAGGACAAGAGATTGTCTTAAAACACTTCAAGTCTTCAGTATTAAAATTCAACACTAAAGGGGCACCTGGCTGGCTCATTTAGTAGAGCATGTGACTCTTGGAGCCTACCTAAAAAAAGAAAGAATTCGGCACTAGGATTAGAGTATACTTAGTGCCATTATCTTTTATTTTCATATGTACTTATTATGACATACCTATTAAGTTCTTGTTTTACAAGGCTTACTGGTTTGACTGCTTTTATGACTGTATCATTCAAGTCCCACACATGATCCTTTCAAGTTTATTGGTAATGTTTTGCACTCTCCATTTAGATATTGAGCAAGTAAGTAGATGTATTTTAAAAATCAAACAATTTAAGAGCAATACTGTTTTTAGAGTAAGAACAATGAAAATATAAGTATGTTTAGTATTATCTGCTTTGAAAAAATGAAAATTGTGATTTAAATTTGAAAATGATGAAAGGAGGGGGTGCCTGGATGGCTCAGTTGGTTGAGTGGACGACTTCAGCTAAGGTCATGATCTTGCAGTTCACGAGTTCAAGCCCCACATTGGGCTCTGGCTGACGGCTCAGAGCCTGGAACGGGCTTCAGATTCTGTATTTCCTCTGTCTGCCCCTAACCCACTTACACTGTGTGTCTCTCTCTCCCGAAAACTAAAAATAAAAATATTAAAAAATAAAATAATGAAAGGAGAATGAAATTAATATTAAAAAAATTTAAATTACAGCATTTTAGGGGCACCTGGGTGGCTCAGTCAGTTAAGCATCGGACTTTGGCTCAGGTCGTGATCTCATGGTTCATGAGTTCGAGCCCTGCATTGGTCTCTGTGCTGACAGCTCAGAGCCTGGAGCCAGTTTCAGATTCTGTATTTCCCTCTCTCTCTGTCCCTTCCCCACTCACACTCTGTCTATCTGTCTCTCTCAAAATAAACATTAAAAACAATTACAGCATTTTTTTTTAATTTTCATTTTCATTTTTATTTATTTTTTTTTGAGAGCAAGAGAGTGCACAGGTATTCATCAGCATGAGCGGGAAAGGGGCAGAGAGCAAGGGGGACAGAGGATCCAAACAGGGCTTTGTGCTGACAGCAGAGAGCCTGATGCAGGGCTCAGACTCATGAACCATGAGATCGTGACCTGAGCCAAGGTCAGACGCTTAACTGACTGAGCCACCCAGGTGCCCCAAATTACACCATTTTAAAATTAGTATTTGGATTTAGTAAAATACTCAAAAGAGACAAAGAATTTGCCTTTTAGACCTGGTACTTTAGCCATTTTGTTCCTTTCTCCTGTAGGCAACTTTTCTTGGAAATCGCTCCAGTGATCATCTGTATTTACACAAGCCATTATGTACTGTTTTTCTTCCTCTTCCCCATACCCTCTCCCCTGCTTTTTTTGGATAACTGCCCCCCCCCCATATATATTGTGGTATACCTAAAACACTTCTTTGTAATTTTTTAACTTAACAACTGATCTTGCGGTTTGTTTTGTATCACTACATGAAGAAATTCTTTGTTCTTTTTTGTAGCTGCATAGTGAGAATAGAATTAATAAATCATCCCAAAAGACTTAGTAGAGTGAGCTATTGTTACAGTGAATGAACTTAGTATTTTTTTAATACAGAGATCAGAAGTTTCTTTTTGTTATGTTAAACTAGGTGATTTTTATAATATGCTGGGAAAATGTTACAACTACTGTTTCCTCTTTTTTCAGATAATCAGAGAGCTAAATGGAGTCTGAGCAGCTGTTCCATAGAGGATACTATAGAAACAGCTACAACAGTATAACAAGTGCAAGTAGTGATGAGGAGCTTTTAGATGGAGTAGGTGTTATTATGGACTTTCAAACTTCTGAAGATGACAATTTGTTAGATGGTGACACAGCAGTTGGTAAGTTTGTCATTATAACTTTTAATGTTTGTAGTAATGTCCACTAATAAATATATACATTATTTTATTGAGGTTGAGTTTTTGGGTAGCTTTTTTTATTTTTTAATTGAGTTCGTTCATATAACGTAACCATTTTAAAGCTTTCAGAGGCGAATGGATGGCTCATTTAAGTGTCCAATGCTTGGTTTCAGCTCACGTCATGATCTCAGTTTGTGAGTTCAAGCCCTGTGTCTGGCTCCGAGCTGAGAGTGTGGAGCCTGCGTGGGATTCTTTCTCTCCTCTCTCTCTGTCCTTCCCCTGCTTGCACACTCTCTCTCTCTCTCTTTCAAATAAATAAACTTAAAAAAAGTATTCAGTTCATTGGCATTTAACACATTTACAGTGTTGTGCAATTACCACTTTTATCTAGTTCCAAAACATTTTCATTATCCCCAAAAGAAAACCTTGTATATGGGTAAACTTAAAAATTTAAATGTAACATAATATGGAGATGTATGCAACTGTAATTGGAATCCTCAGACAAATAGAACCTAATAGGATAGATACCCAGAAAGCGATTTATTATGAAGGATTGCCTCTCATGTTTGTGGAGGCTGAGTTCTACAATCTGTCATCTGCAAATTGGGAGCCCAGGAAAGCTGGTGTATTTCTAGTCTAAACCCAGAGGCCTGAGAACCAGGGTAGCCAATGGTGTGTGCCAAGGCCCCACATCCAGAAGTGTTAATGTCCAAAGGCGGAAGATAGATGTCCCATGTCAAGCAATGAGCAATATCACCTTTCCTCTACCTTTTTGTTCTATTCACATTCTCAACTGATTGCATGATGCCCACTTGGATTGTAGAGTGCCTTTTTTAAGTCTACTGAATCAAACAGTAATCTCTTCTGGAAAGACTCACAGGCGCACATAAAAACAATGTTTTACCAGCTATCTAGGCATCCCTTAGCTCTGTGAAGTTGACATATAAAATTAACCATCACAACAATCATCATATTATAAGCGTGGAGATTTTACAAAATGAATACACATATAATTATCCCTCATTAAAAAATAAAACATAACTGAGGCCTGGGTGGCTCAGTCTGTTAAGTGGCTGACTCTTAATTTCGGCTCAGGTCATGATCCCAGGGTTGTGGGATTGAGCCCTGGGTCGGGCTCTGTGCTGAGCACAGAGTCTGCTTGAGATATTCTCTCTCCTTCGGTTCCTCTCCTCTGCTTGCATTCTCTCTCTCTCTCTCTCAAACAAAATAAATAAAATAAATAAAACATTACCACTTCAGAATTCTCCCTTGTTCCTCCTTCCAGTTTCATAGGTGACTATTATTTTGACTTGTATCTATTAGTTTTACAGGTATTTAAATTTATATAAATGGAATTATACTGTTTATACTCTTTTGTGTCTGGTGTCATTAATTTATGTTTTGAGATTCATCTATGTTGCTGAATATAGCAGTAATTGATTATTTTCAGTGCCACATAGTATCATTGTGTACACATGCTGCAGTTTGTTCTGTTCATCGTATATTGTTGGTGGACATTTAAGGGTTTTTTTTCTTACAGATTTTGGCTCTCAGTAATAATGCTTTTATGAATGTTCATATACCTGTATTTTAGTGCACATTATATACACAGTTCTCTGGGATTTATACCTTGGAATGGAACTCTTAGTTGACAGAGTATGTGGATTTCAGTATTACTAGATACTGTGAAAGGTGGTTCCGAAGCATAAGAGACTGTTAAAAACTGAGAACAAACTGAGGGTTGATGGGGGGTGGGAGGGAGGGGGGGTGGGTGATGGGTATTGAGGAGGGCACCTTTTGGGATGAGCACTGGGTGTTGTATGGAAACCAATTTGACAGTAAATTTCATATATAAAAATAAATAAATTAAAAAAAAAAAAAAAAGGTGGTTCCGAAGTAGTTGTAGCATATTCATTCTACCAGCAGTGTGTGAAAGTTCTAGTTGTTCCACATTTTCACCAATACTTGATATTCTCAGTTAAAAAAGAAAATTGGCTATTCTAGTGTGGGTGCAGTATTCTCACATTTTGGTCTTAATTTTACATTTATCTGAAGGCTTTTGAGTTTGTTTACTTTTTTATTTAAAAAAATTAAAAAAAATTTTTAATGTTATTTATTTATTTATTTATTTATTTATTTATTTATTTATTAACATTTATTTATTTTTGAGACAGAGAGAGACAGAGCATGAACGGTGGAGGGTCATAGAGAGGGAGACACAGAATCCAAAACAGGCTCCAGGCTCTGAGCGGTCAGCACAGAGCCCAATGCGGAGCTTGAACTCACGGACTGCGAGATCGTGACCTGAGCTGAAGTCGGATGCTTAACCGACTGAGTCACCCAGGCGCCCCTGTTTATTTATTTTTGAGAGAGAAAGAGAGCACGAGCAGGGGAGGGGCAGAGAGAGAGAGATGCAGAATCCAAAGCAGGCTCCAGGCTCCAAGCTGTCAGCAGAGAGCCCGACACGGGGCTCGAGCTCACCAACTGTGAGACCATGACCTGAGCCAAAGTCGGATGCTCAACCGACTGAGCCACCCAGGCGCCCCTGAAGGCTTATGAGTTAAATACATTTTTGCATGTTTATTGGTTTTTTTTTAGACTGTCTCTTTTAAAGTGCCAGTTTGATATTTTTGCCCATTTTATGAATGCTTTATGCATTCTGATTAAAAGTCCTTTATCAGCGGGGCGCCTGGGTGGCTCAGTTGGTTGGGCATCCGACTTCGGCTCAGGTCATGATCTCGCGGTCCGTGAGTTCGAGCCCCGCGTCGGGCTCTGTGCTGACAGCTCAGAGCCTGGAGTCTGTTTCGGATTCTGTGTCTCCCTCTCTCTCTGACCCTCCCCCACTCATGCTGTCTCTCCCTGTCTCAAAAATAAATAAACGTTAAAAAAAAAATTAAAAAAAAAAAGTCCTTTATCAGATATATATATTGCAAATGTCCTCTCTCATTCTGGTATGCCTTTTCACATTTTTTTTTTTTTAACGTTTATTTATTTTTGAGACAGAGAGAGACAGAGCATGAGCAGGGGAGGGGCAGAGAGAGAGGGAGACACAGAATCTGAAACAGGGTCCAGGCTCTGAGCTGTCAGCACAGAGTCCGACGCAGGGCTCGAACTCACGGACCGCGAGATCAGGACCTGAGCCGAAGTCGGATGCTTAACCAACCAAGCCACCCAGGCGCCCCTGCCTTTTCACATTCTTAATGGAATCTTTTGATGAAGATGCCATCAATTCTAAAGAAATCCAGTTAATCTTTTCCTTTATTCTTTGTCCTTTTTGTAATCTATTTTGTAATCTCTTCCCATACGTCAAGATCATGAATATATTCTCTGATATTCTTCTAGAAGTTTTATTTTTTTTCTGTCACATTTAGATTTATAATGTACCTTGCAACTAACTTTTATGTATGATGTAAGTTAAAGGTTTAGATTCATTTTTTCCATATGGATGAGTAGTTGATCCAGCACCATTTATTGAAAAAACCTTCCATTCTCCTGTATACTGCAGTGACATCTTTATCAAGTGGGTATGTTTCTGTAGGTCTGTTTTTGAACTTTATACTCCGTTACATTGAAATTCTTGTCTCTTCTTATGCCAAAACTCAGCTTATATATGAGTTTTGTTTTTCATATTGGTCTTTTATTGACTTGTGGTCCATATAGTTTACTCAAATTTAATGTAATCACTGATATATTTGAGTTCAAATCTGTTGTCTTTATTGTTTTCTGTTTGTCATAGTTGTTCTTTTTTCTCTATTTCTTTCTGTTCCTCCCAGTACTTTGTTAGTTACATGCTGTCTTATTATTGTTTGGTGCATTACTCTAGAGATTATAACTTTTTAGTTCTATAAATTAGTACTTTTACCACTTTGTGGAAAATGCAAGGACCTTAGGGTATTTTACTTCATTTTATCCTCCTCCCACTTTTTGTTCTGTTGTTGTCTATTTTAATTCTTCATATATTTTATTTATTTGTTTTCTGTTTACTTATTTTTGAGAGAACAAGCAGGGAAGGGGTGGAGAGAGAGAGAGAGACAGAGAATCCCAAGCAGGCTGTGTGCTGTCAGTGCAGAGCCGGCATGGGGTTCAAACCCAGTAACTGAACTGCGAGATCGTGACAGAGCCGAAATCAAGAGTCAGACATTCAACCGACTGAGCCACCCAGGCACCCCTCTTCATATATTTTGTTTTATTTAAAACAATTTTTTTAATGTTTATTTATTTTTGAGAGAGACAGACAGAGTATGAGAGGGGGAGGGGCAGAAAGAGAGGGAGACACAGAAGCCGAAGCAGGCTCCAGGCTCTGAGCTGTCAGCACAGAGCCCGACGCGGGGCTGGAACTCACAGACCACGAGATCATGACCTGGGCCTCAGTTGGATGCTTAACCGAGTGAGCCACCCAGGCGCCCCCACTTCGTATATTTTAAACTTCACAAGACGTTATTATTGTTTTATGTCAGTATCTACTTAGATTTAGCTACGTCTTCACTTTTTCTATTGCTCTTCATTTTATACTGTATTTTCATATATCTGTCTGGGTTAGTTATCTTTCTTCCTGAAAAACTCTCATTGATATTTCCTTTCATTACTAACCTAGCGATAAATTTACTCAGTGTTTCAAAAGTTTTTGTTTCCTCTTTATTTTTGTAAGATATATTTGTGGTTTGGGGCTCCTGGGTGGCTCAGTCGGTTAAGCGTTTCCTCTTTATTTTTGTAAGATATATTTGTGGTTCGGGGCTCCTGGGTGGCTCAGTCGGTTAAGCGTCCGACTTCAGCTCAGGTCATGATCTTGCGGTTTGTGAGTTCGAGCCCTGCATTGGACTCTGTGCTGACGGCTCAGAGCCTGGAGCCTGCTTCAGATTCTGTGTCTCCCCGTCTCTCTGCCCCTCCCATGCTCATGCTCTGTCTCCCTCTGTCTCTCAATAATAAAATAAAACGTTAAAAATTTTTTTAAAAAGATATATTTGTAGTTATATATTTCCAGATGTATAGTCATTTTCTTTGAACACTTAAAATGCTTAAGTGTTAAGTGAACACTTAAAATGCTTAAATGTTAATGTTAAGTTGAACACTTAAAATGTTTAATGTTTATTTATTTTTGAGAGACAGAGGGAGACAGAGCGTGAGTGACGGAAGGGCAGGGAGAGAGGGAGACACAGAATCTGAAGGAGGCTCCAGATTCTGAGCTGTCAGCACAGAGCCCAATGCAGGGCTCCAACTCACGAACCATGAGATCATGACCTGAGCCGAAGTTGGAAGCTTAACTGACTGAGCCTCTTTGAACACTTTAGAGATATAATTCTGGTATCATTTGCCTTCTTTTATTTCTCTTGAAAGGTCAGCTATCAGTTTTATTCTTTACCCCTTTTGGTTGCTTTTCTTCTTGTCTTTCAGAAGCTTAACCAAAGTTGCTTAAGTGTGGTTTTCTTTGTATTTATCCTGGCTGGGGTTATTAGAGCCTCCTGAATTGTGACTTGATTTTTCTTTTTCCCTTTTTTTTTTTTTTTAATCTTTGGATAATTTTGACCAGTGTGTCCTCAAATGTAACTGCCATTCTCTCTCTCCTCTCCTTTCAGGACTCCAATTTAATGTGTTAGATCTTTTCTCTGAGATCCTTGCATCTCTTTATACTCTTCGCTTTACATCTTCTTTTTCTTTTTCATTTGGATATTTCAGCTCTTTTAAATACAAGCAAAACAATAACTAGATCATATGGTAAGAGTATATTTAGTTTTGTAAGAAACTGCCAAACTGTCTTTTAAAGTGGCTGTACTGGGGCGCCTGAGTGGCTCAGTCAATTAAGCATTTGACTTTGACTCAGATCGTGACCTTGCGGTTCGTGGGTTTAAGCCCCGTGTCAGGCTCTGTGCTGACAGCTCGGAGCCTGGAGCTGCTTTGGATTCTGTGTCTCCTTCTCTCTCTGCCCCTCCACTGCTCATGCTCATGCTCTGTCTCTGTCTCTGTCTCTCTCTCTCTCAAAAATAAAAACATTAACAAATATAAATTAAAAACAAATAAAGTGGCTATACCATTTGTATTCCCACCAGGAGTGAATGAGAGAGTTCCTGTTGCTCCACATACATGTCACCATTTGGTGTTGTCAATAGTTTAGATTTTAGCTGTTGTAACAGGTGTGTGTTGGTATCTCATTGTTTTCTATCAAGTTTTGAATATCAGTTATTTCTTAATCACTGCATTTCCATTAGATTAGTTTTTATAGATCTGTGTACTCTGGGAAAAATTCTCTTCTCTTTTGGAACATATTAATCATTTGTTTAAAGCCCATATCTGAATATTCACACAGACCTTTGGGTCTGTTTCTATTGCCAGTTTTTTCCCTTGTTTTCTAGTCTTTTGGCTCTAGCTTCAGGTGTGCTTTGTAATTTTTGATTGAATGCTAGATATTGTATACATAAAATTATAGATGCTGGTGATATCTTCACCATAGTGTAATTAATTTTTTTCTGGGCACACAGGTAGACTAGGAGCAAATTACATTGATCTCATCAAAGATCAAGAGAATTAGCAGTGTGGTTTCAGACTTTTTGTGAGTTAGTCTGTATTTTGACTTACTTTATTTTTAGGGCACAGCCCTTGAGGATTTTAGTGGAAAGCTTGGTGTGTTTACAAGACTCCTTCTCTTTGGTGGGTGCTGGAATTTAGTTTTTATCTCCCTGGCATTTTAAGACTACTGACAGCTTGGCTAATCGTTTTAGTTTCTTAACCACTTTTTGCTTAGATTCTCAGCCTCTTGCTTACAAAATCTAGGAACAAAAATATTTTTGGGGAAAAGTATTATAGAATGATCTGTTCTGACTCTTTTCTCCAGGATATTGGAACGTTCAAGGCCACGTTGGTGAATCTGAACTTCAAATTTTGTCTATTTTGTCTACTTGACCCCATAAGACTGGCAAGAGCTCCTCACTTTCATTTTCTGTTGGAGTTCTGAGTCTCTATACTTATAAATCAGGAAATGGCTCAAGAGCAAAAAGTGGTTGAGACTGTTGGGTTTACCTTTTTCACTTTTTTTCCCAGAATTTTGGCACCTGTATGCTTTCTGGCTGTTTTGGGTGTTCTTTGATTTTTTTTTTTTTTTAAGTAAATACAGTATTTTGTTATTATTTATCATTTGCTGTCTTCATCACTAATGCGTTTTTTCCTAATTTTAATTATGGAGTTATAGGCCAGATAAACACCTATATTTGTAATTTGGAAAATCAGGTAAAATTTAATAGCATACCCATTTTTCTACGTTTAAGTAGCTTTTTGGCCCCTCTATATGGGATAGAGGATTAACTCAGGGAAGTAAAATGACCTAGGAGGACCTAACTCTTTCCATCTTTCCACATTATCATCAAGTATTGATGATGTCTTTTTTTTTTTTTTTTTTAATTTTTTTTTCAACGTTTTTTATTTATTTTTGGGACAGAGAGAGACAGAACATGAACGGGGGAGGGGCAGAGAGAGAGGGAGACACAGAATCGGAAACAGGCTCCAGGCTCCGAGCCATCAGCCCAGAGCCTGACGCAGGGCTCGAACTCACGGACCGCGAGATCGTGACCTGGCTGAAGTCGGACGCTTAACCGACTGCGCCACCCAGGCGCCCCAGGTATTGATGATGTCTTTATTTGTAGTTTTCAATAGAAGAGAGTACCAAGTAAGAAGGAAGGGGTGAGGGTATAAAAAAAGATTTAAAAAAAATTTTTTTTTAATGTTTATTATTTGAGAGAAAGAGAGAGAGGGAGGGAAGGAGGGTAGAGCGGGGTAGGTGCAGAGAGAGAGGGAGACACAGAATCTGAAGTACGCACCAGGCTCTGAACTGTCAGCACAGAGCCCTATGCGGGGCTCGAACCCACGAACTGTGAGATCATGACCTGAGCCAAAGTCGGACGCTTAACTGACTGAGCCACCCAGACGCCCCATGTTCTCTTTTTTATTAGAGAAGATAACATTCCTAGAACTCTATCAGTAGACTTCTTATATCACTGGCTACAATTGGGTCATATGCCAATACATATAGACCGATCACTGATGAAGAGGAATGGGATTACTGACTGGTGTGAGCAATCATAATTTGTTCCTTGGAAGTAGACACATTGCCAACCAAACAAAATAAAAATTTTGTAGCAAGGAAGAAACTGGGGCGCCGGGGTGGCTCAGTCGGTTAAGCCTCCGACTTCAGCTCAGGTCATGATCTCACGGTCCATGGGTTTGAGCCCCGCGTCAGGCTCTGTGCTGACAGCTCAGAGCCTGGAGCCTGCTTTGGATTCTGTGTCTCCCTCTCTCTCTGCCCCTCCCCTGCTCATACTCTGTCTCTCTGTCTCAAAAAAATAATAAATAAATAAAAACATTGAAATTGGAGTATTCTAGGGTAAGCAGTCATTGTTGTTTTCCATGTAGATTCTGTCCTCGAGGTTAGTCTAGTTGAAGGTACCAGATATGGAACAACAGTTGACAGCAACTAAGTGTTAAATTGGGTGGTACAGATTTTAGATGTTACACTTCAAAGAAAAAGGATATTATTTTGACACCCCTTTAGAATTGCATAGAGTGTTCTAGAAGGAGAGATAATACATGAAGTCTCAGCATTAAGAAAAGGTATTATGTTCTGAGACAGTGAATGTCCTTTGGTAAGGTAGTGATATCCTTTCTTTCAGCATAGCTAGCGTGGTCCTGTTAACAGTGGTTGGAGGGGGAACATCCTACAAGAGGTGGAAGCCATGATCTGTTCTCAGGGGCTAGGGCAGATGTCAGAGGGAAGAGCTTATTTCTGTGTCTGCTCAGTATCTGGGCAGCATGGAAGTTGACAAGCAGTTGGTTATTAAATGTTCTTTCATGACTTTTTAGTATACCAAAAAAATACTTAATCACTGGAGAGTACTGATGTTCTGGCATACGTGTTGAATAAAAATCTGTTATGTTCAGTGACTTTTAAGTTGTAGACCTGAATTTACATCCTGGCTCTGCCAGTTACTGTCTCTGCAGGTCACTTAGCCTCTCTATGCCTTTGTTTTTCCCTCTTTGAAGAACAGTAGTACTCACTAAATGATTGCTCTGAGAACTAAGTGTATGTGGAAACCTTAGCACATAAATAATGTATATAGGATCGTTAGCATAGTAAGTAGCTCATGGTAAGAACTCAGCGTATGGTAGCTATTTCTGTTTTCTTCTGTTTTCTTTTCCTTTGGATGTATTGTATATTGGGCTTAATCTTCTGGGGCAGGTACAAAATATTTTCAGAAAAGATGCCCAATCTCCACTTTTCATTAAGAGGCATTCTAGTGCTTTCTGTTCAGTCTTAGGCTTTGTTTAGGTCCTTCAGTTTCTGAAGGAAGACTAGCTGAATGTAAATAAATAAATAGCTCTTTTACAATTCCAAAAGATAATTCTAAAATCATTGTTATCTAATGTATACGAAACCCTCAACAAAGTAAACAATTAAAAGTAAATACACACACAGGTGCACACACACGCACACATGTTGATGACTTCTGGAACCTTCTATACAACCCATCTACCCAGGATACTCTAAAATTCCAGAATATCATAAATAATTGTCTATACTAATGGTGCCTCCAGAAGCTACATAGCTCAGCAGATCCTTGATTTTAGACTTCTGACTTTCAGACCTATAACAGAATAAAGTATTGCTTTAAACCACAAAGTTTGTGGTAATTTGTTACATTAGCAGTGGGAAAATGATACAAATGCTTCATTTAAATATTAATACATGTATTATTAGGAAAATGTTTCAACCTTATAAACCGCCTGAAAAAGATCTTGGGGATCTTCCTGGGTCTATAGAACACACTTGACTACACATTGAGAACTTTTAAGATAAGCCAGCTGTAAAACACACATTGAGTAACTGAATAAGGTAATTTGTTGTATTATATAAGCTATAAGAGTGGAAGGGCTTATATTAAAAGGGCAGAATCTATGTATATAATGTGATGTCTTTTCTCTTAAAATATTATATACACACGTAGACACAAACTTTGGAGGGAAATACATCAAAATAATGAATTTTCTCTTGGTGATGGAATTTGGGTGCTTTTAATTTTTCTTCACGCTTTGCAGTGTTTTCCAATTGTCACTAGTTTGGCTGCAGATTTATAAAACTGAGCTGAAGTTTCCAGGTCATTATAAAGTGTACTTGTCTATGTAGGAGGATAGAACATACTTCTTTAATAGTTTGTTAGCTTGGTTTATGACTTTTAAATATTTAGTCATACAGCAAATGAGTCTTCCTTTGTACTCTTGCTCTGGGCCTTGTAAATGTTAGGGTTGGTCTTGTGCCTGGCTGTCATATCTCTAGGTCTTTGTAGATGTTTCCTTTGCCCATTTACCAATTATTACTTGTACTTTGGTTCTCACATTAGAACTCACTCCCTCTGGAAAGCCTTACCAGACTTCTCAGGTTTGGGCTAGGGGCCCCACCTATGTAGTAAATTGTATTGCTTATACTGTGTTTGCTTTCTTGACTTTCCTTGTCTTTTTCTTTACAGTCTGCTTTCCTCCTAGGTTAAGCTGTACTTTTTTCCAGTATAATTGTCCTAGTAAATCTTGTTGATTTTATCGTTTATTTTTCTGTCTGCATGGTTTTGTTTAGAGATGATTCATTATGTATTGATTACATAATTTAAGTTAAAAAAAATTTTTTTTTGGAGGGAGAGAGAAAGAGCGTGTGTGTGCAGAACATGCCATGGGGCTCTGTCTCATGACCCTGGGATCATGACCTGAGCCAAAATTAAGAGTTGGCTGCTCAACCACCTGAGCCACCCAGGTGCCCCTACATATTTTAACTCTTGATGAGCAATCATATTTTCCTTATTTCTAAATTTTTGTGAGGAGGTGATATTAGTATATCATGGGCAGCCACAGGTGCTGTTTATCTTATCCTCTCTTCTTTTTAAAAAAATATTTTTAATGCTTATTTTTGAGAGAGAGCGAGCATGAAGTGGGGAGGTGCAGAGAGAGAAGGGGGAGAGAGAGGATCTCAAGCAGACTCTGTGCTGCCAGAGAACCTGATGCAAGGCTTAAACTGCTGAACTGTGAGATCATGACCTGAGCAGAAGTTGGACGCTCAACCAGGTGCCCTATTTTATCCTCCCTTCTTACAACACCTAATATATTGGCATGCACACAGCAGAAGCTCATTAAAAGGTTGCTGTTTTGGTTTTATTTTGTTTTTTAATGTTTAGTTTTGAGAGAGAGAACAAGTGAGAATGGAGAGAAAGGGGAAGGTGGGGGGGCACAGAGGATTGGAAGCGGGCTCTGCACTGTCAGTGTGGAGCCTGATGTGCGGCTAGAACCCGTGAACTATGAGATAATGACCTCAGCTGAAATCAAGAGTCAGATGGTTAACTGACAAAGCCACCCGGGCACCTCTGTCATCACTTCTGTTTCTCAGTTTTCTTACTTGAAAAATGAATGTAAGACATTCTACCTACCCAACTCAGCTCAGTTTTGGAAACAAAAGAATATAGCAAAAGAAATGGCAGAAGTGTTGCTATTATGTATGAGAGTCCTTTGTGGCGATTTTGGCTTGGGTACTCAAAGTTTACACTTGCTTATACTTTGTCAGCTATCAGATTGCATCATGACATACAGATAGATTAGTCTGGGTTCATAAAAATCGTAAATGATTAACTTCAGGACTTAGTAATGGATTGCCTTGGAGAGATGCTGACCTAGAACTGAGCAGGGAATATACAAGATGAGCCCAGATCATGTGTAGTACCAGAAGTAAGGAAGTGCTCAAAAAACAAAGGGATGAGGGATTGTCCAGAGAACACAGGAACTAATTTGAAAGAACTCTAAATGGTTGAAACTGGAACAATTTGGGCAAGAAAATAATGTACAATTGGAATATAACCAAAGTGTAAAATAAATATAAATGAGCACATACATATGACACAAATGATGTAAACTGATATAAATGATAAATAAATGTAGGAAAAGAGACAAGTCCCCCTTGTAGAAGAATTCCAAATAGGGGCTCCTGGGTGGCTCAGTCAGTTGAGCATCGGACTCTTGCTTTTGGCTCAGGTCACGATCTCACGGTTTTGTGAGTGTAAGTCCTGCATCGGGCTCTGTGCTGACGGTGCAGAGCCTGCTTGGGATTCTCCATCTACCTCTCTCTGCCCTCCCTCAACTTGCACGGTCTCTGTCTCTCTCCAAACAAATGAAAATAAACTTAAAAAAAAAAAGAATTTTAAATAATTTATGTAAATATTCTACCCTCATGGAGGAGGAGTTTATTTCCTACCTCCTTCTCCCTTAAGGGTGGGCTAGACTTAGTGACTTACTTCTGAAGAATAGAATAGGAAAGAAGGGAAAAATAGTAACTTCGCAGTGGAGAGACGTGGCAAACACTATTGTAAGCAAGTGATGAAGGTTAATATCACTGATGATGTCATATGGATATTACATACCCCTAATATGTGATAGGAAGAGCACTTCACCTTTGTGATAATTCTTTTCAAAGACCTATAACTCTAACTACAAGAGAAACAATAGACAAACCTGGACTGAGGGGATATTTTGCAGGATACTTAACCAGTCAAGGTCATGAAAAATGAGGAAAGCCTGAGAAATAGTCATATACCAATTTAGGAAGATAAGTTAACATTAGGAAGATATGTTAACATACATTGTGGTATCCTGGTTTGAAACCTGGAATAGAAAGAGGACATTAATAGAAAAACTGGTAAAATTTAAATAAGGTCTGGAGTTCACTTAATAGTGATGTATCATTGTCAGTTTCTTAGTTTAGATAAATGTATCATGAAAATAAGTATAAGATGTTAACAGTTGAGGAAGCTGAGTGGGAGGTATTTGGGACCTCTTGGTACTGATTTTTTGTAAATCTGAAATTAGTCCAAAAGAAGGTTTATTTTAAAAAGTGAATTGGGAAGAGTTAACTTTTAAATAATAAAAGCAAAATGTGATTATTATAGAAAATGTGAATGATGAAGATATAAGGTTGTAAATGAAATTCATTCATAATCCTACTACCCATAGATAACTGGTAATTTTAGTATTTTTTTTTCTGGACTCAATTCTGTGCATATTGCATTCAACAATAATTATTAGGCTCCTTTTGGGCCAGATACCATTCTAGGTGCTTGGGACAGAGCAGTGAACAAGAATGATGTGAGACTTTCATTTAAGGGGTTTGTACTCCAATGAGAGTACCATTGAAATAAACAATAATTGCAGAAGAAACAATTACAGTTGTGTTATGGTAAGTGCTGTAAAGAGGAGGTGTAGGTGTGAGAACACGTAAGTGAGGAAATCTAAGATGTATCACTTAAGGTAAGAACTGAAAAATGAGAAGTCTGACAGGTGAAGGGGAAGAGGTGATTTGTGGGTGCTGGCAGGTTGGCTACAGGGGACTGTTACAGGTAGAGGGAACTGCTTGTGAGAAAACCTTCAGGGAAGAAGGAGCCTGAGCTTGAGAATGCATGATGGTTGGAGTATGGAGAATAAGATCTGGAAAATAGCGGGATGTGCCTGATGGCGTAGTTAAGCAAGGTTGAAATCATGCATTTAAAGTTTTGGGACTTTTTCCTGAGAGTGATATGAAACCATTGAAGGGTTTTGAAGCAGAGGAGTAATATGATCTTTGTAATTTATTTTATTTTATTTTTTAAGTTTATTTATTTATTTTGAGGAGGAGAGAGAGGGTGCACAAGCAGGGGAGGGGCAGAGAGAGAGGGGAGAACTTTAAGCAGGCTCCGTGCTGTCAGTGCAGAGCCCAATATGGGGCATGGAGCTCAGTCTCATGAAACGGGAGATCATGACCTGAGCCGAAATCAAGAGTAGGGTGCTCAGTCGACGGAGCCACCAAGGCACCCCGATCTTTGTATTTTTAAAATATCATTCAACAGCTGTGTGAGCAAATGGATTGGTAGGTATTGAGAGTAGGGAGGTAGAAGAGGGATCCCTCAGAAGAGGGATGATGGTGTCTGACTGGCATAGTGACAGATGGAGAGACTGATTCAAAGTAGATTTAGAAGTAAAATCAACAGACATACTGATTGTTGGGTGGTGGTTGGAGGTGGGTAAAAGGGAGGATTAGAAATTGCTAGCATATGAAGCTAGCAATGTCATCTACTAGGTGGGAAGTTTTTCAGTTAATATTAAGTGCATTGCCTTATGGTGCAAAAGTTTATCTTAGTGATTTTTAACCGTTGAATGATATTTGAATACACAAATGTATTCTAAATTCCTAGAAAAAAGTTACTGGGAGGAAGGTACTTATTTTATCTGTCAATGTGTAGTGAATACAAAGTTTTGAAAATTCGTGGGTACATTGTTCCTAAGATAAAAAGTCTGAATGCTGCTAAGCTAGAGTTGGTTGCTTTCTGTGAATAAGAATAATGAAATTCTTTGATATCAACTGCAGGTAGAAAACATTATTAATAAAATAATCCAAGAGTAGTTTTTTAGTAAATATTGTATCCTTGTATGTGGATTTATAGGCAAAAAGAAATTACTGAGTGTAAAGTTGTGGTAGAACTCAGAAATCCAAGAAATGTGTGCTGAATTAGGATGATGTGACTTTGCTACAACGTTTCAAAGATTATGTTTGTGCATGTTGTCTTTAGTAGATACGTTGATTTTAATCTTATTGTTTTCTCTGGCATGTACCTACTGATAACGTTGATGGCATTGTTCTAATAGGCACTTGGCTCTAAATTTGATTTGGCAACATTTAACTATTAAGCCTTTAAAAAGCATGAAATGGTTACATCGTGAATCTTCTTGGTAAAGATGTTTTAGAAATTCTTAAAATTAAGTTAATAAAATGCTACCACTACCATTTAATAGCTGTCTATTGGAAAAAGGTAAAAAACTCTTTCAAATGGTCTACTGAGAATTAATTTCAGAAATAAATAATTCTGAGGTTCATATGATGCCTATTCAAGTAGTGTCATATTCTTAATAAATTTGACACTACGTTCTGTTGCCAACTACCTTATAAACATTTTCTTCACCTCTATCTCCAGGTCACTTCAGTTAGAACCGTCTATTTCACCTAATGTGTGTGGACTAAGGGACTTCCCTAGTTTGTGTATTTGTGTAAAAGCAAGGTAGTGCATTTGGGGAAAACTAACCCATACTAAGTTTATGAAGTGCTATAATTCAAGATGTTACTAACGAACAGGGAAAAATAACTTGGTACTATAAAGTGATATTTTGATAAAAATAGTCTAAAATACCAATGGAAAGCTAGTCAAGCACTGACTTATCCCAAAGATCATTGGAAAGAAGTGAGCTTAGTTTTGATGATAATATAGAACCTGATGATATACCCCAGAAATCCCCTGCAATTACTGTCATTGCTCTGCAAAAACAAACAACATCAAAAAACAACAACCCCCCCCAAAAACCACAAAACTATTTTTTTAAGAAGTTCACAGAAAGTTAACTGAAATTAAGTCAGTGAATAATTTTTTTTTAAATTCTTTTTTAATGTTTATTTTTGAGAGAGACACAGAGTGTGAGTGGGGGAGGGGCAGAGAGAACGGGACACACAGAATCCAAGGCAGGCTCCAGGCTCCGAGCCGTCAGCACAGAGCCCAACGCGGGGCTCGAACTCACAGACCGTGAGATCATGACCTGAGCTGAAGTCGGACACTCAACTGACTGAGCCACCCAGGCGCCCCGAATAATTTTTTTAAATGTTCATTTATTTTGAAAGAGAGAGCACGCACACACATGGGGGAGGGGCAGAGAGAGAGGGAGAGAGGATCCCAAGCAGGCTCTGTGCTGTCAGCGGAGAGCCAGACATGGGGCTCCGCTCATAATCTCTCAAATGGTGAGATCATGGCCTGAGCCAAAATCAGGAGTCAGACGCTTAACTGACTGAGCCACCCAGGCTCCCCAAGTCAGTAAATAGTTTTTGTGTGTGTATTCTACCTCTCTCACAATGACATGATGTAATAAATTAACATTTCTCCTGTGCATGTAGAACGTTACCTACGAAGTGTTTTGGGGAGAATTGAGAAAATAGTTGGTTAAATCATATTTTGTGTCGTGGTTCCAATTAAGAATTCTATTTGAAAAAGCTTTCAGAAGTTATGAGCTAAGCCTGTAAGATCATACACAGAAGTAAATACATAAAATCATGGGGAGTCTATGGATCTGTTTAAACAGTTCCAAACTACTGTCATTTAGAGGAAATTCCTTGGGAGAACCTGTGCTTAGAACAAATAAAAGTCAGTGTAGACACTTCCAAACTTGTTTTCTGTAACTAATCGAGACTGTAAATAAGATTAGAGTAGAGTGGCTTAGGGTAGGGAAGGAAAAAAGAATAATAAATCCATGTTAGATCATAATAGAATTAAAGGTAGGGTAAATTTCTAACTCAAAAGACTTTTGAATTGTGAAATGTAACACATATCGGAACAATGCATAAAGGCATAATTACACAGCTTAATGAGTTATCACAAAGCAGGCACTTTTACAGCACAACCAGGTTAAGAAAATAAAGCATTACTATACTTCAGAAGCCTCCTGTGGGTACCTTCCCAATCACAACTCTTTTCCTTTCCTTAGAGATAAATGCCATTTTCTCTTTGCCTAGTCACTTTTTTTTTTTTTTGCTTTACTTTATGGCTTGATAATTTAAGTATGCATCCTTAAAATGACAATTTAGCATTGCCTGTTTTATTTTTTTTATTTTTTAATTTTTTATTAACAAATTTTTTTTTACATTTATTTATTATTGAGAAACGGAGTGAGACAAAGCATGAGCGGGGGAGGGGCAGAGAGAGAAGGAGACACAGAATCTGAAGCAGGCTCCAGGCTCTGAGCAAGCGGTCAGCACAGAGCCTGATGCGGGGCTTGAACCCACAAACTGTGAGATCATGACCTGAGCCGAAGTCGGATGCTCAACCGACTGAGCCACCCAGGTGCCCCTAGCGTTGTCTGTTTTAGAAAATTATAGATTATTTAAATTAATAAAATAAATCATACAGTACGTATTTCTTGCTTGTGTTTATTCAATGTGCTTTTCAAGATTCTTTTGTATTATATGCAGTAGGTGTTTGTGGCAGTGTTGCTCTAGACTATCTTATTCTTTTTTATGAATATACCAGTTTACCTGTTTATTTTAATATTGATGGGTCTTTGAATTATCAGCAGTTTTTGGCAGGTGTAAGCAGTGCTACATTGAATATTTTGCATTCATCCTGGTGAATATGTGCATAAATTTCATTTGGAGTGAACCTTTTGGGGCATAGGTTATGCTTTCCATAGTGGTGTTCCAGTTTACACTCAAGTTAAATGTGTATGAAAGCTTCCTTTGCTCCACATTCCTCAACCTCTTGATATTGTCACACTTTTAATTCTGTCCATCTGTTGGCTGTGTAATAGATTCTGATTGTGTGTGTGTGTGTTTTTTTTTTTATGTTTATTTATTTTGAGAGACCGAGTGCATGTGAGTAGGGGAGGGGCAGAGAGAAGGGGAGAGAGAGAATCCCAAGCAGGCTCCATGCCATCAGTGCAGAGCCTGATACGGGGCTCAAACTCACAAACCGTGAGATCATGATCTGAGCTGAAATCAAGAGTTGGGCACTCAACCAACTGAGCCACCCAGGTGTCCCTCTGATTGTGGTTTTAATTTGCACTTCCTTGGTTGCCAAGGAGGTTGAGCAATTTTTCATGCTAATTGGCTATTTAAAATTTTGTTTGAAGACCTATTTAAGTCATTTGCCTGTTTTTCTATTGATGTGGCTGAGAGATTGTAAAAGTTATTTATTTTCTATATATAAGCTTTTTGTTGGTCATATTGTTATAAATATCTCATACTCTGTGTGTCCTGTTTCATTTTCTGTTATAGTCTATTTGGGCTGCTGTAACAAAAGTACTATAGATTGGGTGGCTTGAGCAACAAACGTGGTTTTCAGTTCTGTGTATTGCTCACAGTTTTGGAGGCTGGAAAGTCCAAGAGCAAGGACAGATAGACTGGATGTCTGTTGAGGAGGGGCTGCTTCTGGTTCACGGTCTGCCATCTTTTTGTTGTGTCCTTGAGGGAACTCTCTGGAGTCTCTTTGTGAGGGCACTAATTCCATTCCTGAATACCTTCATGATCTAATCACCTCCCAAAGGAGCTACCTCCAAATAACATCAACTGGGGATTAACCATCAACGTATAAATGTTGGTGGGATACAGACATTCAGTCTGTAGCATTATGATGGACAAATTAAGAGCAAATGTTCTTACAATGTCTTCTGTGTTGATCTTTTGCTTTATGGCTGGTGCTTTTTGTGTCTTAAGAAAAATTTCCCTCCACTGAGGTCATGAATATATTTTCTTATATCATTTTGTAAGAGTTTTATTTGCCTTTCTCACTTGAGTCTATAATCACCTGAGTGGTGTGTGTGTGTGTGTGTGTGTGTGTGTGTGTGTGAATGAATGGATTAGGGTGTATTTAATTTTTTTTGTCCATATACACAACCAGTTGTCCTAATGCCAGTTACTAAGAAAATCATTTTTTATCTATTCTTCTGTAGGGCCACCCCTAAGAATATATTAAGGTTCATATATAGGAGGATCTATTTCTTGACTCTTTGTTCCGTGTGAGTGGCTTTGTTTTATTTTAGCTTTATGCCAAAAGCATTCTGTTTATAATGTTACTGTGATTAAAATGGTCTCAGTATCTGGTAAAGCATATACTCTCACTTTATTGTTAAGATTGTCTTGATTATTCTTGGGCCTTTTTATTTCCAGGTAGATTTTAGCATGATTTGTCATTAAAAAAAAAAAGCCTGTTGGGTTTGTAACAGGGTGCAAGAGCACCTGGCTCCAGAGTTTCCAAACAGACCAGGTTTGGCCGCTCACTGCTGAGATAATTCAGAGACAGACCAGTGATGGTGAAACAAGAAAGGAGTTTATTTCAGCGAGGCAATACTGGGAAGACAACGGACTAGCATTTCAAAGACTGTCTCCAAAGTGCTGAAAATACTTCTAGGTTTATATAAGGAAAATGTGGGGACAAAGGTTGGTGGGTATAAGCAGGTGGGCAGTAAAGGTCAGATCAGTCATTGCCTTCATGTCAATTATGAGGGGTCTTGCTGGTGTCAGGGCAGTTGTTATTCCTTGAGGGGTAGTTTCAGTTCCTATCACAGGATGGTTTGCCCTTTGGGTCTTTTGTCTGAGTTGAAAGGTAAGCTAGAAAGAAGAACTTGCTAGAAAGTATAGACTAAGGTAAAATGGAGGTAAATCCTCAGGTTTTTGATTGGCATTTAATTGAGTCTATAGATCAGTTTGAATCTAACTCATGAACATGGTATACTTCTCTGTATACTTGAGTCTTTTTAAATGTTTTCCAATGAGGTTTTAGTCATTCCTAGTAACTTTTGTCTTTATTTGTTAACACTCGTTCCTGGATTTTCTTTTTTAATATTACTGCTATTTAATGCTGTTTTTATTTTAATATTCTATTTGCTGGGGGCACCTGGCTGGCTCAGTCGGTTGAGCGTCCAACTTCGGCTTAAGTCATGATCTCACAGTTTGAGTTTGAACCCCTCCCCACCTCAGTTGGTCTCAATGCTGTCAGCACAGAGCCTGCTTTGGATCCTCTGTCTCCTTTTCTCTCTGCCCCTCCCTTGCTCATGCTCTCTCAAAAATAAACATTTTAAAAAATATATCCTGTCTGCTGGTATATTTTGAAATTTAGTTTTTTGAATATTGATTTTTAACTCTAATTGTAATGATTTATTTGTCCAGCCTTCTTTTTAAGAGAGAGAGAGAGAGAGAGAGAGAGAGAGAGAGAGAGAGAGAATATGAATTGAGGGGCAAAGAGAGGGAGAGAGAGAATCCCATGCAGGCTCCTTGCTGTCAGTGCAGAACCCAACATGGGACCTGATCTCACAAACTGTGAGATCATGACCTGAGCCAAAATTAAGAGTCGGACACTTAACCAGCCAAACCATCCAGGCACCCCTGTGATGTCTTTTAAGATTATAGTCATACCATTGGCAAATAATGACCATGTTGTTTCTTGCTAATCTTTATAGTGTTCTCCTTTCCTTTCCCCTTGCTTGACTGCACTGGCTAGGACCTCTAGTCTCTAGTAAACTGTTGTATGGAAATAGTGATTGCCAGTGTCTTTTGTCTTGTTTTGATCCTGAAGTTTCACCATTAAGTATTCACCTCCAAATTTAAGTATGATGCTAATTTGGATTTTTGTGTTATCTCTCATTAGATTAAACAGGTTAACATCTATTCCTAGTTGATTGAAGAGTACACAATGTAGGGGCGCCTGGGTGGCTCAGTTAGTTGAATGTCCGACTTTGGCTCAGGTCATGATCTTGCAGTTCGTGGGTTCAAGCCCCACGTCGGGCTCTGTGCTGACAGCTGAGTGCCTGGAGCCAGCTTCGGATTCTGTGTCTCCCTCTCTCTCCGCCCCTTCCCCACTCATGCTCTGTCTCTCAAAAATGAATAAACGTCAAAAACAAATTTTTTTAAAGAGTACACAATGTAAAATCATGATTGGTTGTTGAATTTGTCATTTTCCTTCTGTTTTTTGAGATGATCATTTGATTTATATCTCCTATTTATCTATTATAAACAGTTGATTTTCAGATGCTTAAATCAACTTGCATTCCTTGTATGGACTCAATTAGATCATTGATACTTTAGTGTATTCTTTTGGGTTTTTTTTTTAATGTACAAATTGCTGGATTTGGTTTACTTTTGTTTAGGATTTTTGCATCTGTTCATAACAGATTGCTGGTAGCTTTCCTTTCTCATACTGTTCTCATTTTGGTATTAAGATTCTATTTCCCTTACAAAGTGAGTTGTAGATGATGGCCCCTTCTTCCAGTCTCTGAAGTGTTTATATAAGGCGGGCATTATTTCTTCCTAAATATTGGTAGAATTTGCCAAAGAAACTCTAGGCTTAGAATTTTCTTTATAGGAAGGTTTTAAATTAATATTTCAAATTCTTTAATAGTTAATAGCACTATTCTGATTTTGTTTCTTTCTAGATTAGTTTGGTAAGTTGTATTTTTTTTTCAAAATTTACCTTCTTTTTAAAAAATTTAAAAAGGCATAAAGTCATTTGATTGCCTGCAGTTTCCATAGTCTTGTCTTCTTTTTCTTCCTGATCATGGTTATTTGTGCTCTCATCGAGAGAGTTCTCCTTCCCTCCTTTCCCCTTCCTTATCCTCTTTCCCATTTCACCTTATTAATCATTGTCACTGCAGATTCATCAGTCATTAGTCTTTCCAATGAACTAGCTTTGCCTTTGTTGTGTTTTCCTATTTGTATTTTTCTGCTTTATTAATTTCTGATCATATTTTGTTCTACTTTCTTTGGGTTTATTTTGCTGTATTTTTTCCCCCTAGCTTCTTGAAATAAGGTTACCTTCTTAATTTTAAGCTTCCATTCAGGTGAATCATTTAAAGCTCTAAATGTCTCTCCCAATACAGTTTTTATCACCATGTCATATGCCTTCATTATCATTATCACAAATTAAATTTTTTTTTTAACGTTTATTTATTTTTGAGATGGAGAGAG
Organism: Neofelis nebulosa; assembly: GCF_028018385.1. Lineage (NCBI taxonomy): Eukaryota > Metazoa > Chordata > Mammalia > Carnivora > Felidae > Neofelis > Neofelis nebulosa. The sequence continues at coordinate 60,137,771 of NC_080784.1, read as the reverse complement.
ACAGAGCATGAACAGGGGAGGGGCAGAGAGAGAGGGAGACACAGAATCCGAAACAGGCTCCAGGCTCTGAGCTGTCAGCACAGAGCCTGACGCGGGGCTCAAACTCACGAAGTGTGAGATCATGACCTGAGCTGAAGTCAGACGCTTAACCGACCAAGCCACCCAGGCGCCCCTCATTATCACAAATTAAAAATCATTTCTAACTTCCACAGTGATACCTATTTTGATTTACAGGTTATTTAGAAATATAGTTCATGATTTCCAAACATAGGAATTTCTGGTTGTTTCAAATTGACTTAGAACATTGTTGTCGAAGAATATACATTGTCAAACAATATACAAAGATATACATTGTTGTCTTATCAGTGTATTGAAATTTTTTGAGACTTGCATTGTGGCCTGGTAAAAAGTCTATTTTTGTCAGTGTTCCACCCATGCTATAGAAGAGTGTATAATGTGAAGTGTTTGGTTAATGTTTTTCTCTATGCGTCCATCAGGTAAAATTTGGTACTCTACCTTTGAAGTCTCTAGTTTCCCTATTGATTTTTCTCCTTGTTTATTTCTATAGGTATTTGTCAGTGATGTATTAAAAATTTTCACTGTGTTTGTAGACTAATCTACCACTTGTCATTCTGTAAATTTTTGCTTTATATACTTTGATTTCATGTTAGTAAGTTACATCTTCCTGGTGAATTGAACCACCTTACTTTGAAGTGCCTCTATCTATTTCCAAATTTCATTAAAATGTCCTTTGATATAATATAGCTCCCCGGATTTCTTTGGATTAGGGATCACATGCTCTATTCTTTTAATCCTTTTACTTTCAGCCTTTCTGCATTGGTATGTTTTAGCTGATACTCTCATAATTATATACTTGGCTTTAAAAAATCCAATTAGATAGTGTTTATCTTTTTTTTAAGTTTATTTATTTTAAGAGAGAGAGAGAGAGAGAGCATGCACGAGTTGGGGAGGGGCAGAGAGAGAGGATCCCAAGCAGGCACTCCCAGTGTAAGGTGTGGAGCCCAACTAGGGGACTTGAACCAGGAACTGTGGTATCTTGACCTGGTTTAAAATCGAGTTAGATGCTTAACTGACTGAGCCATCCAAGTGGCCCATGTTTATGTTTTAATTGGAGCATTTTAGTATATTTACACTTAATATAATATTGTTATATTTGCATTTCAGTATTTCTAAAACTTAGAACTCTTAAAATAGTCTTTTATTCAGTCTTTGTACCAGTTTGTGTACATGCATGAAAATATTTGACACATTTCTTGAAAAGGAATTGCTTAGGCATTAAAATTATTGGCTGTTTTTGGTTCTGATTTTGAAAAAGTGATCATTGTATGATGTTTTCATGTTTTTAATCTTATGATACATTATTTGAGTAATCAGACAGCCATGTTGAGAACTGAAACGTTTATGTTTGTGAGGTTGAATATTGCAAAACCATTTTGTGTTTTTTGTTTATTTTCTGGTGTGTCATTTCTGAAGAATTTCCAGGTCCTCTTTCTTTTGTGTTGCAGTAACTTTGCAGCTATCTGTATAGCTTGAATTGATTGTCTTTCTTCTTGAAAGCTTTGCTATCTCTCTCTCTCTCTCTCTCTCTCTCTCTCTTTTTTTTCCCCCTTTGATATTTTTGCTCAGGGAGGACAATTGACAATACAAGTTAAAGTTGAATGCCAATAGTGTGTCAAATGTAAATGTATAGCAGCTATACGTAATAGAATATAAACTAAAGTTAATCTGACACTTCTGATAATAATTTAGTTTGAGGATTCAAGGAGGTAATTTTTTGTTAACGTTTATCTCATAAGTGATTTATAAGCATTTCATTAAAAAGCATCTTATAGAAAATTTAGAACATATACAAAGGTACAGAGAAGAGATTATGTGCTTTTTGTTCTCAAGACTTAAATAATTATCAATTCATGGCTAATTTTGTTTTTTTACTACTTTCTATAATTTTGAAATAAATTGGAAACCTTATATTATTTTAGATAGATACACTGTGATAGAGTCTCACCCTGATCAAACTTTAGTCAGGCTCATTTGAATTCTCTTCCCAACCAAGTCTCAACTGTTGGTCTTATGTTGTCTTGTTTTTGTATTGCTCAGTTTGGGCAGTAATCCTGTCAAGTTGGCTTAATCCTGTACCTGTTGTCAGAATCCTGTACCCTCAACACCCTGGAGTTCCACATCCCTCACTATCTTCCAGGTGATGTCCTATCACCCAGGGCTGCCTTCAGCCAGAATCCTGTTAGGTCTTAGTGAGAATCTCTCTTACCCTAGGTGTTTCCTCTTAATAATTATTTTTCTATCCACTGAAAACCCCCACCCCTTCTCCTTGGTTGTGAATTCCCGCTTTTTCTTGTTATATTGGGAATTGAGCCAAATTCTGTATTGAGATCTCTTTTCCCCTTTTGCAGTAGTCTTGAATAAGATTTGTTTTTACCTGTTTTAACTATTACACAGTTAATGTATTATTTCCTTATGTATCTCTAAAAGATAAGAATTCTTTTATAGGCTATTGATGAGGTTTTGAGGGGATCTGTAGCTGACAGACAAGAAAGAATTCTTGAGATGTCTTAGGTGCAAAGAGGTTATTAAAGCATGAGGACAGGACCCTTGGGCAGGAAGAGCTGCACTGGGGTTGTGAGGAATGACTGATTATATATCTGGGAGTTGGGGCATTGGTAAAGGCCCCAAATCCCAAAAGGACTTTCATATGCTAAAGACACTGGAGGCTTTGCTATTGTTGAGCTCAAGTTATTTTTCCTTCTAGCAAAACATTAACATAAGGACAATAGGAAGTTCCTGGAGGAATGTTTTACTCTGCCTATCTCAAGTATTTGTCAATGGGCTACAGGTTATAAAGAATTTATTTTATCTACATTTTCTTCTTGCCTTTTTTCCCCACATCACTGTGGAGGGGAGGGTGATGTTAGGGCTGCAGGAAACGGAGTCTGTAGGCTTCTGGAGATTGCCTTTTTTTCTTGTAAATCATTAAAATCATTGCAAACTGATGGAAACTTCTGTCCTGCTTGACTGTAATCTCTATCAGTTAACCATTTATTTTTCTTTTTCCTTTGTTCTTGGGCAGCCTGGAGTGCCTGAGGAATATCACATATATCCTACCTGGGGGTTGGGGCCCGGGTGGAAGGGTGGGGGGAAGGTGGTTAACTTGTGCTTTGCCCTCAGCTTCTTTGGCTCCCTCATCATTATTACATCTAAAATATAGTTGCTTAAAATCACATATCTTGCTTATTTCTAATTTCTTCCGTTGTTTCATAAATATTTGTACTTTGAAATTGATTTATCTTTTAATACTTGTTTTTTTATTATTTAATTTTATTTTTTAAAAAAATTATTTATTTATTTCGAGGTTGGGGGGGAGCGTTCAGGGGAGGGCCACAGAGAGAGAGGAGAGAGAATCCCAAGCAGACTCCATGCCATCAGTGCAGAGCCCTACATGGGGTCAGTCTCATAAGCCGTAGACCATGACCTGAGCCAAAATCAAGAGTTGGATGCTCACCTGACTGAGCCACCCATGCACCTGTATTTTTTTTTTTTTTTTTTTTTTTTTTTTACTTCTAGAGAAAGAGAAAGAGAAGCATGCAAGGGAGGAGAGGGGCAGAGGGAGAGAGGAAGAGAATTTTAAGCAGGTTCCACACCCAACGTGGAGTCTGCTGCAGGGCTTGATCTCAGAACCCTGGGATCGTGACCTGAGCCAAAATCAAGTGTTGGCTTTTCAACCAACTGAGCCACCCAGGCACCTATTGTTTTAATTCTGTATAGGTCTCCCCACTTCCCTTTTTTTTTTTCCTGACTATATTTTTCCTGACTATAAATCTAATGTTGAAGATTTCTTGGATCATATATGTTAGAAGGGACTTAAAGATTGAACATTGTAGTACTGTAGTCAAATATATATGTAGTTATATATGTATGGTTAGAATACTATAGTCATCTATTCTGCCTCCCTGATTTACACATCTCAGAGAGGTTGTGGTTTATCTAGAATCCCACATCAAGGCTGAGGTTAGAATTGAGGGTGCATTTGGGAGTAGAAATATCTTCCCCTTCTGAATTTTTAAGTTCATTTTTGTGCTACCATTTTAGTGTGTTTATTCTTTAGAGGTTCCATCTGGAGCATTGTCCCCTTATGGACCTCCCCCCCCCCCCCCCCCCCCCCCGGTTGTGCCTTCGAATTCTTAAATTTGTCTTTTCTTCTCTTTCCACTTGAGCTCCATGCTAACTGTAATTCAGTTTCTTAAACTGACAATAACCGACTCTGTGTCAAAGTCCTCTTTTGCCACACCTTCCCATCTACTTTGTCCTTCTCTAAAGTACAGTTGAAAAGCACTTTAGCTTGAGTAGTCATTCTTTTAAGCAAAAGTGGCAGCCATGGGTCTCTTAAGCATGAGATTTGATTACTTTTGAAAATGTTTTCAGCTTTCAGATTTATTATTACAAAAGTAGTATAATTATTAAAAATTTCAATAATAAGTAATATATTTGTCTAAAAAGTAAAACCGTGTGGAACTATATATAGTAAAAACCAAATGTACCATTAACCTCCCCCACTTCTATCTCTTTCCTTCCTCAGTAATAACAATTACTAAGAGTTTGGTGTGTCTCATTCTAGACTTAACGCTATACAAATACAATTTCTCATTCTAGACTTCACTCTATACAAATACAGTTATGTGTTAGATATACATAAGTTTTGTTCTTTAAAAACAGTTGAGATTATATTTATGCTACGAAACTTTTACTTATGCAACACGGTCAATATATTTTATAGGGAAGGTATTCTTCCTCCTCTAGTTATTGCTAGCTAGTTATAATTTTCACTTTTCCTTTTAGACCAAGTTGTAAATCAGGAAAAACAAGTTAAGAGAGTGCCTACAAATACCAGGAAAACTTACAGATAAATTTTCATTTTCTCTGAAAGGTGTAGAAGAATATCATAAAAACTAAGTTATTCATAAATGCTGTATAGCATATATATATATATATATTTTAAAGTCTTATAATAGTAGAATATACATACCAAAAGACCACGGAGGAAGAAACTTACATTGGTTAATTTAGTAAAGTCAGCTCTTTGTCAAAGCTTTCCTTGCTTAAAAAAAAAATCTAGGAGAATTTGAAAAATACACAAAACAAAAAAAGACCCACAGTCTTATGATAAATGTTAATAGTTGTAATCAGAATTAGATAGATATTCCTAGTGTAGTCTTTATTCTAGACTATATGCCTTTCCCATATTCCTTTTTCCTAAATCTCAGGTAAGCTTTTATCAGAAGAGCTAGCTTTCTGAGGTTCACACTTTTTGAAATATAAAACTTTAACCTAATTTTAAAAAGGATCTTGAATAACTTAATGTACTGGACAAATAGAATTAGTCCCTTCTCTTTACTGCCATCTGAGTCGTTTTTTTCCTTCTCTAAACCCATTTCTCATATAAATGTCTTGACTAGGAGTGGACCTTAAAGGTTGGCTCATTCAATACTTAGGAAAATAAATTTTACAGAACCTCTTCGTCGTGTGGAATTGTTCTCATCGACAGCACATGTTTATTTAGGGACACTGCAGCAACATAGCTACTTCAGGAGAATCTCTTAGTCTAGAGGAATCACCTCAGAGAGAGCTGTAAAAATGTAAACTCATATTAAACGAGCATCAGCTTTTTTTATTTTGGAATGACAGTTTGAAACGAAGAGTTACTTTTATTTCTGAATCCCATGAAAATTTTTAGCAAAGAGACAATCGGAATACATTTTGGAGACACATTTTACTAAGCCTTTTTTTGAAGCACAAATCTTTGTGAGGTAGGAAAAGTAGGAAGAAAGAGAAAAATTCCTATCTAGTAAATCTTTTTGCATAGTTTCCACAAATAATAGCTAAGTTATTTGGTATGTTTTCTACTCAAAAGCTAGAATGTCTTATTAGCTAGTTCCTTGAAGGAAGGAAACAAGAGGCTGCTGGAGGGGATTAGTGAGATAAAACACTTCAGCTGTTCAGTTACTAAATTTTTAATCCACAATAGAGGTCTGTAGTACAGTTTAGATAATTAAGAACAGACTTTTAAAACAAAGTCTCTTGAAGGCTTTGGTATGTACATAAAAATTAGTACATTTATATTATAAAGTATTGCAATCTTACTAGTGTGTTTCTCTCATTTTTCTACATTAGAATTGAAAAGAGGCATTGTCTACATCCAGTATTTCCCTTTCACATCTCTGTATTAAATATTTGGTTTCCCTTATATTTATTTTAAAATGAAAACGAAATAATGTTTCTATTGTTTTACTATAGTTGCCACTGATGTTCTAGAAGCTGCATGGTGAGAGCTTTAAAATTCTCAAACCAGTTTTGTCTGTTACACTTGGAGCTTAGTCATCATCATACGTAGCAGGACCTGATTAAGAAGGCTGTTCCGCCTCTAAGCCTTGCTAGATTGTAGCCACTAGCAACCAGGCTGCAATAATTTCCCTTTGATGACATCATCCACTGTGGAAGAACCCAGTTGCTTCAGCGAGTCGAACTACATACAGTTCTAACCCTCATCAAATATGGCATCTCCCTCGCCCGCTGGTGCAGGGGTGGAAAAAATGCCAGTGTTTTCTTAAGCTAGCGAGCTTTTCTTTTTCTTTTTCTTCTTCTTTATAAAAATTCTAATCATGGATGCTTCTTCCGATCCCTATTTGCCTTATGACGGGGGAGGAGACTGTATTCCCTTGAGGGAATTACATAAAAGAGGTAATACCATCCCCTTGCTGTGAATCCTCTGTTGGTATGTTTTGCATGTGGCTGGGTGGTTCTGTAGTTTAAACAGGTTTTGGAATGTCCTTTATATATTGTAGTGTGTTGTTTAGTTGCCCTGCAATGTTAGTGAGGAGCAAATGCAGCCTTCTGAATGGCTCTGTAGTCGTCCCTGATTGTTTTCTCTGTGCAGATTAGTACTGCTTCAGAGCACATCGGACTGGGACTCCGACTCCATCTTCTGTGTGAAAATCCTCTCTCTATTTAACTGCGAAAATGCATTAATCCGCTTTTATAGCTAACTGGAGTCATGTTAGCACCTAAAAAGTAATGTTTTTCTTCCCTTTGGAAAACTTATGTGTTTCCTTTAATTTACACAGAGAAATCGAGTGTGTGTCTGTGCACCTGTATGTTTCAGCTGCTGCCAGTTACCATGTAGATTTTGCCACAACAAAGTAAATTTATAGTAAAAGCTCTCTCTGCATTTTAGAACACCTTAAGATGGCAATAAAGATGAACAAATTTTTATATATTAATATTTTTCATTTAATATATATTTCAGCTGATTAACATTAACTGCATTGTCTTCTACGGGTATTTTATAAAAATTGATATTATAAAAACATTTAGGGTATTGTTACACATCAGAAAATATAATAGTCACTAGTTTATAAAAACCAGAAAAGCACCCAGCATTCATGTAAATCTTTTGGCAGGCACTGCCTGGGTCTTCGTAAAACTGATTACATGTTAATAAAACTGTCCTTTTAAATTTTTTCTTAAACTATTCTAAAATTAGACTGGTTGGTAGTAGTTCTAGAAAAGAATTGAACCTTACGAAAAATCTCTTAGCTAGATGATTTCATTTATGAGTCACATTAATTGGAATTACTGTATGAGATATTATAAGCTCATTATGGGTTAACCCAAACTTTTATTTATGAAGCAAATAAGGAAGTTATGATTTTCCTGAGCTTATTTCACCTGTTTTAGTTAAAATACAGTTTGTATTCTGGTAATACTTTCTTTTTTTTAGTAAGAAGTTCCATTAGGATTAGAAAATGTTAAGATATTCAACAAATATTTATTGGTTGTATTGTGTCAACTAGACACTATTTTAGGCTCTGAACAGTTGTAACATTGAATATATTGTTGTATTCTGTTAGTAAAAGCTAACTTTTTAGATTTTGAGAAAAACTATATGAAGATCATGTTAACATATGGTATACTTTCTCTTACAAAGTTGTTTTCCATAAAATTGTATACATATATATGTATACATATTTTAATTTGGGGGGGAATATCTGAAAGCATAAAAAAGAAAATAAGAATTTCTCAATCCTACCACCCAGAAGTTCCCCCCCCCCCCCCCCCCCCAATTTTTAATGTGTTCATAAACTCTCCTTTTTCCTATGTTTTTGTCATCCCTCTTCTGGTAAGGATTTCTTTAAACAGGAAGCAATGTGAATGAATGGTGACTGTTCAAATGTCATGGTATTTGCTAATCAGTAATTAAACTGTACAACAAGACAAACTGTGTTTTCTCTGAGCTATTACAACATCTGTTTGCTGATGATGATAAACCAGAAAACCTGGGCTTGGGAAATTTAAATTCCCAGTGTTAAGCTTGACAGTCTTTGACTGAACTTATGATGGACTTCATCTCTGTGTGAGATATGCAAATAATAAGAAATTAGCCAAAGCTTATGTGAGAGTAAAGCATGGTTATTGATGTGGTTATTGCTAAAAGCATAAGCTTTTTGTTTCTCTTCTATTTTCATATATAGTCTTTTAGGAATCTTGCTTAAGGTCTAAATCAGGCACCCTCTTGTCAGCCCAGATAGGTTCCTTATCCCTTGATGACACTTGCTCTAATAAGCCAGTGTTGTTTGAAAGTAACATTGTTCAGTCAGTTATTAGGCTCACTTGACTATACTGTGGCATCCTGATATTTATGGATAAGAGGTTATTTGTTTTCCTATAATTTATGACCTGTTGTAGCCATGGGTCAACACAAAGGAACTGGAGATGTAGAAACAGGCAGCTAGCATAAATGAAGAAAACTGAATTAGCTTTCCTGTGAAGACAAAATTACAATGACTAGAAATATCTCTTGGGGCGCCTGGGTGGCCTAGTCGGTTAAGTGTCCGACTTCATTCAGCTCAGGTCACGATCTCGCGCGCCGTGAGTTCGAGCCCCGCTTCGGGCTCTGGGCTGATGGCTCAGAGCCTGGAGCCTGCTTCCGATTCTGTGTCTCCTTCTCTCTCTGCCCCTCCCCCGTTCATGCTCTGTCTGTCTCTGTCTCAAAAATAAATAAAACGTTAAAAAAAATTTTTTTTAAATAAAAAAAGAGAAATATCTCTTTAGGCTGATAAAGAATGAAGAGGCAGATAATCAAAATATAACATTGTGAAGGATATTAATAAAGTAAACATGAATCTGTAACTGAATCTTTGAGTGCTAGAGTTAGGGATTACCTTTGTGGAGTAAATAAAATTCAGTTCTACTTTTCAAGGTGAGATGGTAACTGATGAAGCTTCCTACTTAAGTTGGTAATATAGAGACTGGAAATGTAAGTAGATTAAACATAGAATTAACATATTGTTGATAGATTAGAAATTAAGATGGCATTTTAGAAATAGCCATTTTTAAGATAAATTTCCTATACAGAAAATTTCCTATACAGAAACTATCAAGTTTTTTCATAAAATGTCTCTTCTATTTTTATCAGGAAAAAAAAATAAAAAACTTGGTTCATTTGAATTGTTAGTTTTTCAATACTTTGACCTTTTCTTTTTCTTTTTAAAAAATATTTATTTTTGAGAGGGAGGGTGAGAGGGTACAAGAGGGGAGGGGCAGAGAGAGAGAGAAAATCAAAAGCAGGCTCCCAGCTGTCAGCACAGAGCCCGTGGGGGGGGGGGGTGGGCTCGAACTCATGAACTGTGAGATCATGACCTGAGCCTGTCGGATGCTTCACTGTCTGAGCCCCCCAGGCGCCCCAATACTTTGACTTTTTCTTAATTTGTTCATGAAGTCTAAGTAGTTTGGTGAGTTGAATTCTTCTCTGAAATCTACCAGGCCTTTCTTCTGGATTTTATCTTTTGGGCCTTGAGCCTCCTTTTACTCTATGAGGGACCTTTAAAACTTATTTGAATATTAATTGTTTCATTCAATTATTTATTGAGTTCTTGCGTGTGTGTATATAGCACTACCAGGTGCTGTGGAGAATGATGGTGGTAGTAATAGTAATATTAATAATAGCTAATACTTAGTATAGAATTTACTGTTTGCCAGATACTTTTGTAGGTGCTTTAGGTATATCAGTTCATTCACATGTAACAAATTCTTTAATCCTCATCACAGACTTGTCACTCGGGTACTGTTATAATCCCCATTTTCCTGTTGACAAGACTGAGGTAAAGAAATAAGAAAGAGAAGTCAGGATTCAATCCAGATAATTTGGTTCGTACTCTCAAATATGAGGAAATATTGCTTCTCACTATGTATATCTCTGTAATACTTGCCATTTGGAGCCTGGCGTGGTCATAAGAAAACTTCCCAAGTTTAAAAACAAAGAAACAAACCCCAAGGAAATTAATGCATTTCTAGTGAATGGAATAAAGTACATGGTTTGTGGGATTTTAGGGGAGGAAGAGATCAGTCTGTTTTGACAAGTGCTATCAAAGTAGGCCAAGTTTTCAAGTACCCATGAGAATTTGATACGACATTCCTAGTAGAGAGGATAGAATGAATAAATGCTCTAATGGGTGTAAATTGCCTAGTATGTTGTTCCCTGATAAGTTTTGTTTTATCAGTGGGTCAGTAAAGGGGATAGTATAGCTAGGCAGAAGAGTGCCAGAGCCTCGGAGAGCTTGAATGCCAGACTAATAATAATCTTAAAGCTCAAAGAGTGGGGCCTAAAATAAAAATTGGGGGTCTTAGTTTCTACCTGAAATTATTTCTTGATATTCATTAGCTCAGAAATGTATTTGAGTAAGGCTTTTTGTTACTTTTATATATACTATTATAATATATGAGTTTGATCATTTTTATTTCCTCCAAAAAGCATGATTAGTTAGCTGTTTTTAACACATGATTTGGAATTCCAGGTGTTAGATGGTATTTTTACTGCCCTGGGGCTCTTTGTAAAATGATTTTAGGATCCAGATCCTTACTATACTTCCATTACTTCTTTTAGCCAACTAGAAAATTAAATCTCTTCCTACAAATTAATTCATCTAATAAGTGTAAATTAAAAGAACAAATATTCTTTATTTGATGTCAGAAACTCTTTGTATTCTAAAACAACAGTATAAAAACAAAGCCTATCTTTTTTTTTCTTTTAAAGTCTATTAATTTATCTTGAGAGTGAGCACCCGAGCAGGGGAGCGGGGGAGGGGCAGAGAGCGAAGGGGAGAGAGAATGCCAAGCACTTTCCGCGGCTCAAACTCTTGAACTCCCCGAACCAGGAGATCATGACCTAAGCCAAAAGCAAGAGTCAGACGCTTAACCAACTGAGCCACCCAGGTGCCCCAAAACAAAGCCTAATCTTTAAATTTATTTTGCTTACAGTATCTGAATTTAAAACCTTCAATAAAATCTGGTTCGTATTACTATCTTTAGCTCTATTTTCTAAAAATAACTGACACTTTAATATCTCATGGCTTGTCATTAAGTCAGAAATGCTTTGTGTGTCAAGATTTCAAAATGTGAGCAGATCTCCTGCCACATAGATTAGGTTTATAATTTTGGCTATTTTCCTGGCATTGAGGTCTCTGCTTTGTGCCTACACAAAGCCACAGGAGACTGGTGGTTTAAGTTATATTAAAAAGTTTTTTTTAAATAAACATGTTTAATTTGTAAGTTTTTGTAGTCCATTACAACCTTAATTAAATCAAAAAGATTAATTTTCTGTTTACTCGTCTTGCCATTTAAGAAAGCAGATTTCATAAATCTTTTTATTTATGTAATGTACAAATTATCTTACATTCATAGATAATAAATGAACATGGAATTTGTTTCCAATTATACATTTGTCTTAATATCCACTTTATCATCTCTACGTAAGGATGTGACTTTTTACTTTGGGATGACAATGGAACAGAGGAGAAAACAGTGAATTGGGTAATGGATTCAGCATTGCTGCTTACTCTGTTCAGCTTTAGAATTTAAAAAAAAAAAATTTTTTTTTAATGTTTATTTATTTTTGAGACAGAGAGAGACAGAGCATGAACGGGGGAGGATCAGAGAGAGAGAGGGAGACACAGAATCCGAAACAGGCTCCAGGCTCTGAGCTGTCAGCACAGAGCCCGACACGGGCTCGAACTCACTGACCGCGAGATCATGACCTGAGCCGAAGTTGGACGCCTAACCGACTGAGTCACCCAGGCACCCCTAGAATTTGGTTTTAATTACCAAATCTTTGTAGTTTAAATAGATCACAAATAAATATGGCCGTGGATGGCAGAACAAACATCAAGAGCATATACTTTATTCATTTATCTAGCAGGCATTTAATTGACCAACTACTAAGAACTTAGTACTGTGCTTGCCATTACCTTTTTAATCTTTCATGTGGGAGTCTGCTAACATTCTGGAACTTCCACTATCAACTTACATTTACTTTCCCCTCCCTCACCAGGATGACCATTTCTTATCAGTAGGGTCACAGAGGGAAGGGAAAAAAAAAAGCACAATGAGGACTAGACTTCCTGTACTTAATATACAGAAGAAACTGGATAGTCAGAATATGTAGAATTTTGGATTTCTGCTGCCTTCTTTCATAATTAATAAAAAGTGTGTATGTTTTGTTTGTATGATAGGACAGTAGTCTGCATTATGACTATAAATGCCAGGGATGACAGCTCCCACATCTTTGAGATTGACTCTAGAGATAATGATAGTCTTAGTAAATAAATATATGCCTACTTTTTCATCCAAAACTATTATTTGGCTATTCCCCTTTGAGAAGAGACTTAGGCTGCTGACCATGTGTGACTGAAATTTACTATTAAGCTCAGTTTCAGGTGTAATTTTATTAATGTCTGTATTTTAGTTCAGTGTTTGTCAAATTGCACATTTTAATATGTGGTCATGAAATCAACTGCGTTGTGAGCAGTAAAAGAAAAGGAAAATAGAAAGTAAAGTACGATTGTATTTGTTTTCCACAAAGTAAGTATACTAAACTTTGGTTTTACTTGGGAACACTTCTCACTATGTCAGTGAGAGATGTTTCTTGCTGTGGGCCACAGTCAAAAAAGTTTGAAGACCAGTTTCTAAGTATATACCAGGAGAGGCAGTTAGCTCTCCCTGGGGTAAAGGTAGGCTTCCTAAGGCCTTAAAATGAATCTGGAGCAACCTGACAATGAGAATGGGATGTGTTATTGTCGTAGATCCCTGCTAAAGCATAGGGACATGAGTGGTGGTAGCAGAGGAGTGCCCATGATTGCTATTGCAACAGTTTTTCATTTCAGCATTTTAAGTAATACAGGACAAGTTGTCTGTAACCAGAGACAAAGAGGGATAAAAATGGTGAAGGGTAGGATTGTATTGTCTGAAAGCAAAGTGCAACGTGCATAAGTGTTTTGGGAGAAGGCACTACCTAAGAGTCCTTAACCTCCTCAGAAGTGTGCCCACATTATCTTATACATGTGCGGTCAAACTAACCATACAACTATTTTTAGGCAGTGTTACATAGTGGTAAGAAATGCCTTTGGAATCAAACTGCTTAAATTTGAATCCCTGTTAACTACTTAGTATGTGTTTGACCTTAGGTACATCCTTTAACTTTCTGTTTTGTTTTTTTAATTTATGAAATGGAGTATTACCTATTTCATGGGGTTGTTGTGAGGATTAAATGAGCTAATATGTGTAAAGTGCCAAGAACAATGTCCAATGTGCCAAGAACAATGTAAATATTGTTTTGTTGTTGTTAGATACCAGATATATAACAGCGTCTCGCTTCTAGGTGGGAAGGATTTTTTTTAAATTCTGATGTAGTCTAGTTTATCTGTTACTTCTTCTGTCACTTGGGCTTGGGTGTTTTATTTGCAAAGCCACTGATTGCCTAACCCAAGGTTACAAGCATTTACTTCTATGTTTTCTTTTAAGAGTTTTATAGTTTTAGCTCTTACATTTAGGCCTATGATCTGTTTTGAGTTAATTTTTATATATGGTGTGAGGGAACAGGTCCAGCTTTATTATTCTTTTGTATGTGGATAGCCAGTTGTCCTAGCATCATTTATTGAAAAAAGACTAGTAACTTTTTTACTTAGATTTCAGATATTAGTTAATGAATTTTTGTTTACATAGGTATGTATGAATTTTTTTATATAACTGTTTATAGAAGCATGTTTCATAATAACCAAAAGGAAGAAACAATCTAAAGGTCCATCAGTGGATTAATGGATAAATAAAATGAGGTATATCCATACGATGCAACACTAATAATAAGTAATGAAGTACAGATACATGCTGCAACATGGATGAACCTTGAAAACATTATGCTAAATGAAAGAACCCAAGTACAAAAGACTACATATTGTACAATTCCATTTATATGAAATGCCAAATAGGCAAATCCATGTAGACAGAAAGTATACTAGTGGTTGCTAGGGGCTTAGGGGTAGGAAAGATTGGAGAGGGACTGCTAATGGGGTATACAGAGGGATGTATGGATTTTAAAAAGTTCTGCATCTGGGGAAAAAATAAACAAGACAAGGAACTTCTCTTATCAATAAAGTTATTTTTGCAAGAAAACTGCAACCCAGTTAACAGTTTATTGATTGGAGAATCTTTCCTGTTTACTGAGGTGTTTAGTGTTGACCCATGAAATATTGTTGGTGATATTTGAATAACAAAACGCCCATTTCATGGAAAGGTTGTTATTGACCATAGATTGATTTTAGAAATTTGTTTCTGTGTCCATACCAGCTGGGCATGGTGAATTAAGTTACCTATTAAATCTACAGGATTTTTGCCCAATATATAATTGTAGAAGAGCTTATTGTTAAGGTTTGTAAGACATTTTCCCCCCTTCTTTGTCATTTTGTCAATCTTTGGGTTAAGAATATTGCCACATGAGTAATACAAATGAGTAATATAATGCAGCATGCTGAAGTTTGAAATGCCAGAATATTTGAACAGAAACAATAGCTCATGTTTATTGATTTTTTGTTTGTCAGATATATTATTAGATATTTTACATGATTTATCTCCAGTTTACACATAATACCCTAAAAGTGGGTGAAAAAACCCACCTCTAAGAGGTTAGTAAGCAAGTTGTGCAAGGTTATGCAGCTAGTAGGTGACGGAGCTGGACTATGACTGTAGGTCTTTGTGATCTACAAGTGCATTAAAGTCACAGTGCGTAAAGGCCATGGAATTTCTCTACTGGGTCACTCTGAAAAGCAGGCAGTCTTTTCTCCAGTCTTTTTGCTGTTGTTTTTCAGCCATTATGTAGTAGAAGGGTAATCATTGGTATCTGGTAGCCAGACCTCCAGAAAAGTTTTTCAATTTTTTTCTCAAATTTCGGAGCTACCACTTTCAGATTATACTTTCTTACAATACAAGTAGCAGGAACTATCCTATATCCTTCTGAAGTTAAGTCATTGAAATTGATAGACTCCCAATGTTTTTGTAGCACTCTGCTCAAGATTTACATTTCTAGGAGATAGAGTTGATTGGTCTAACTTAGATCTAGGGAGGGGAAGACATCTTGACTGATGCTGTCACCAAGACTGCATGCAATGAAGAATAGAAGTTTCCTAAAAATAATTGGGTTCTGTTACAGAAAGAAAGGAAAGGGGTTTCCAGGTCAGTAAGGGACCATTATACAAATAATAATCCTAATCTGAGGACAGCTACTGGTTAATGTGGTTATTTTAAGTTTGGAGACACAGCTGGTCATTGATTTGAATATCTGGGCATGCAGCTAGGGAAAAATGTTAAGAACAAGAAAAAAGTTAAAAATTAAAAAATTGGGGCGCCTGGGTGGCTCAGTCGGTTAGGCATCCGACTTCAGCTGAGGTCATGATCTCAGTCTGTGAGTTCGAGCCCCGCATCGGGCTCTGTGCTGACAGCTCAGAGCCCGGAGCCTACTTCGGATTCTGTGTCTCCCTCTCTCTCTGCCCCTCCCCTGCTCATGCTGTCTCTCTCTGTCTCAAGAATAAATAAAAACATTTAAAAAAAAATTTTTTTTTTTTAATTTAAAAATTAATTGGGAAAGAGGATGACTGATTAGGCTCACATGTTTACTGTATGTTCTGTTTGTAATGCAAACTAACCTGGAGGTTTAAATTACACTATGTCACAAGTATAGTAATTTGAAGTATATTAAAAATGATGTGCATATGCATTTAATGATATGAGATAGTTTTTGGTAAGTATGGTAAGTAATAAAGAGCTTATAACTAAGTGTGGCTAGTATGATGTCATCTATATTTTTTCTTTATAGGAAAATGTTAAAAGGTTAAGAAAGTGGCCAGTTTAACTATTACAACTCTTGTTTACTCGACTTCCTCTCCTTGCTTCCCCAGCAAACCTCTGTAGTCATGTAGGATTGGTTCTTCATCTGTTCTTTTCTCAGTCCATGTCTTATTGCAGAAATTCTAAGCCTTTAGAAACCCAGAAACCTATCATAACTCAAGGATACTTTAAAATTTTTTCCTTTTCTCTGGATTTTAAAAGCCTAAATTTGAAACTGAGAAGCCACAGTAGTGACTCTTGTTTTCTAAGCCCTGTTGTGTATTTCTTTTCCTGTGTATTTCTTTCCCTGTTGTGTATTTCTTTTCTTTTTCATTCTTTTCCAAATGTCTCGCTGAGTTGGTAGAAGAAAAATATGTGGAGACGACAAGGAAATAGTGTTGGGTAAGGAACCTTGATTAGTGTTTTCAAAAGGTATTCTGGTGCACCCCTACTACAGTCTTCACAGGCAAGTAAATGCAAGCAGTCTATGCTTTGAGAAATGGGAAGTCCAGGGTAAATGATGTCATTTTGTGTTAATAAAATGCAACTCTAAGAAGAGCTTTTACTGAGTTCAAAGAAAGGCATTATCAGGGTAATGTGGCCTGACCACCTTTATTTCATCCCATAAATCTCTTTGTCTTAGAGATTCCTTTTGAGATATCACTTTAGGAAAGCCATATAGTAATTTCCTAATTAGCCAACCCTGTAAGTATTATTTTAGGAAAGGGAGAGATGTAATTTATACACACACACACACACACACACACACACACACACACATTCATGTAAGTATGTACTTTAATTTGCACAAGATATATGCTTCATTCATGTGTAAGATGAAATTGAGAGGTAAAGCTGGGTCACATAAGCTGTTGCTTATAAAAATTTTATTAGCATACATAATTTATTTGTATTTGTCTCATTTTAATATATGTAAGTTAAACTTTATAAACAAATCTAGGTTGCAGTGAACTGTATAAAAAGAAATGCTGTGTTAGGAATATTTAGGAGCGTCTGGGTGGCTCAGTAAGTTAAGTGTCCGACTCTTGATTTTGGCTCAGGTCATGCTCTCACAGTTTGTAAGTTCAAGCCCCATCATATTGGGCTCTGTGATGACAGCATGGAACCTGCTGAGATTCATTCTTTCTCTCCCTTTCTTCCTCTCTCCCCCCCACCTCTCCCTCCCCCCCCCCCACCTGGTTAAAACAGGCATGTGCACTCTCTCTCTCAAAATAAACAAACTTGGGGCCCCCCTAGTGGTGCAGTTGGTTAAGCATACAATTTCGGCTCGGGTCATGATCTCACATTTATGAGTTTGAGCCCCACATTGGGCTCCATGCTGACCATGCAGAGCCTGCTTGAGATTCATTCATTCATTCATTTTCTCTCTCTCTCTCTCTCTCTCTCTCTCTCTCTCTCTCTCTCTCTCTCCCCCGTCTTTCTCTCTCTCCCTCCCCCTGCCCCTCCCTCACTCATGCTTTCTCTCCCGAAATAAATTATAAATAAATAAATAAATAAATAAACAAACAAACTTAAAAAAAAGAGAAAGCAATCCCATTCACAAATACATCTTAAAAACAAAAAAACCCCAGGAATAAATTTAACCAAGGAGGTAAAAGACCTGTATTCTGAAAACTATAAGACACTAAAGAAAGAAATTGAAGAAACTCAAATACATGGAAAGATATGCAGTGCTTATGGATTCATGTGTTCATGGAAGACTTAATATTGTCAAAATGTCTATACTACCCAAAGCAATCTACAGATCCAATGCAATCCCTATCAAAATAACAATAGTATTTTTCACAGAAGTAGGACAGATAACCCTGAAATTAGTATGGAACCACAAAAGACCACTAATAAATAGCCAAAGCAATCTTGAGAAAGAACAACAAAGCTAGAGGTTTGAAATCCCAGATTTCAAATTATTGTACAAAGCTTGTTCTTGATCTTGGTGGAAAGCTTTCAGCTTTTCATCATTGAGTATGATGTTAGCTTTGGTTTTGTCCTATTTAGTCTTTATTAGATTGTAGTGTGTTCCCTCTGTACCCACTTTGTTGAGAGTTTTTATCATAAACGAATGTTGAATTTTGTGAAATGCTTTTTCTGCATTTGTTGAGATGATCATATCATTTTTATCAGTTTTGTTATTGTGGTATATTACTTTGATTTGTGGATATTGAACCATCTTTGCATCCCTGGAGTAAGGTCTACTTAATCATGGTGTGTCATGCTTTTAATATATGTTTGAATTTGGTTTGGTAATATTTTGTTGATTTTATGCATCTATGTTCACCAGGGATGTTGGTCTGTGATTTTCTTGCTTTGTAGTGTTTTTGCCTGGCTTTGATACCAGGATAATGCAGGCCTAACAGAATGGAAACACTGAAAGCTTTCCTTCCTTTTCTGTGTTTCAGAATAGTTTGAGAGGGATAGGCATTAACTCTTCTTTAAACTCTTATTTAACTTTTCTTGGATTTTATTTAGTAATCCTTTTGCAATTATAAACCCTTTTTTTAGTATTTAAAATATATTTTAATGAAAACACTTTCACACTATCCTTAAAAATAATTTTTTTTTAATTTTTTTTTTTTTTTTTTTTTTTTTTTTTTTTTTTTGAGAGAGAGTGTGAGTAGGGAAGGGACAAAGAGAGAGAGAGGGAGAAACAGAATATGAAGCAGGTTCCAGGCTCTGAGCTGTCAGCACAGAACCCAATGTAGGGCTCAAACTCACAAAACATGAGATCATGACAAACCATAAGTCAGACCCTTAACCAATGGAGCCACCCAGGCGCCCCTTACACTTTCTTTAAGTAAAAATAATTTATGTTTTTAAAAATGAAATTGCTCTGGCATTAGGACTTGACTGCTTCCTGATCTATAGGGTTTAGATGCCACCACATTACTAATTCCCCAGTGTTCTTGAGGCATGTGTCATACATGTCCTCCTCTGCTGGAAGTCCTTGTGGCAACCTCGGGGACTTGATTCTTATCAAATGTTTAACCACTTTCAGTTTTGCATTACCTGAAGGGCTAGTGTTATGAACTTGAGGAATATGTGCTTTTTCTAACCCAAGCATCTTTATTATATCTTTTTCCCAATATGGACATCTTTTTCTACTTTTTAGTCTGGTAACAATATTTAGCTTATGAGGGTGCTATAGATTCCCGCCATATTTTTCATTATCTGAAGGTGAAGGCTGAAACACTTTATCTGGAATTCTTGACTTGGTACATGTGTGACGAATCCAGTCTGTACAAATGAGAGACTCCACACCCTTCGTCACAGTTTGTAGCTTGTCTGGGGGCCTCTGAACTATTGAGCTCAAAATCCCTGCCATGAATGTGATGACTGCTCTCCTCAGAGATATGAGAAATAGGGGACAGATCTGTGGGGCAAATGTGTCTTGGAAATGGAGACGACCCCACCTCTGTAGTTAAAAAACGAAGGGAAGCAGAGCAGAGGACAGACCACCAAGTGCAACACTCCACAATTACAAACTTTAAATTGAAAAAAAGAAAAATGCTGATTTCACATTCAGTGTGATGTCTTTCAATTTTCGGTAATAGCCCTGTGTAATGAGTAAGAGGACAAAAGGAGAGAAATTAAAGCCAGATTGAAATGTCTGCCTTTCTTTTCCTGGGGATTCCATTTAATTAACTTGACCAGAGCCAAAGAAATATTCTAGTCATTGCTGTCTGAGCAAAAAGTTTTTATTTTACTTTCATACCAAAATCTATCTTTGTTACCATCTAAGCCAATTTGATAGCAGGAGTCACAAGAATGACCCAGACTTTTTTTAGAAATAATTCAGAGGGGAAACAGTGACTCTGTTTCTGTGGGCTCCCCCAAAACCAAAATACCAATCAGTACTTCTGCCTATAATCTGCTTTTTTCCAAACACCATTGCTCTGTTATGTAGAAGCAAATAGAGGTGAAGGGACAGACTGACCTACAAACAGCCTGTTGGGCACACAGACTGCTCTGGCTAATTCTCATGCTAACATGTTCTGTAGCAGCCTCAGTTCTAAGGGGCACTACCTAAAAACCCCAAAGCACAAAACTTTGGTTCACAAGGTCCCCTGGTTTAAAGTTTTATTTCTGGTTTTCAGACATTTTGAATTGCTACATAGTTTTGTAAATTAGATGTCATAGTAGTTTCTGCAGATTGACTGTTTGAAAATCATTAAAGACAAGACCCAGAGAGTTAATGTAAATCTTTTTTATTGTGTTGCTGTACCTTTTGCTACCTCATAAAAACGGGTGTCTGCTTTTCTACTTCCCGGCTTATGTCTGTTAGAGTACTACATGCTTCATTTGCTTATCATCTTTGTGGTACAAACAGCTTGACAATTCTTACCTTGCTGCTGGTAATGTATTGTGTGGATGTATGTTAAGTGATACAGAAATTTTGCCTTTTAGTTTTTGAATAGAAGAATACTAATTAAGATCAGCAGTCTGTGTTCTGGAACTCTATGCATAGAAGGGCAACATGGGGTGGGGGAGTTGGAAGTTTGCAAAATATTACATAGTAGAATTAAGAAAAAACATTTTCATTTCAGAGATGTTGAAAAATAGTAAAAAGAGGGGCACCTGCGTAGCTCAGTCAGTTGCCATCAAGAGCATCCAGCTCTTGATTGTGGCATAGGTCATAATTCCAGTATTGTGGGATTGAGCCCCATGTTGGGCTGTGCACTGAGCCAAGATATTCTCTCTCTCTCTCTCTCTCTCTCTCTCTCTTTGCCCCTTTCCTCAGCTTGCACTCGCTCACTATCTAAAAAAAAAAACAAACAAACAAACAAACAAACAAAAAAAACAACACAGCATTTTTCTTGGTCTACATTCTACTAATCCAGCAGCACGTGTTCTATTCAGGTGTCATGTCTTTTGAGTCTCCTTTAGTCTAGAACAGTTCCTTAGTCATTCTTTGTCTTTCATGACTGACATTTTTAAAGAATGTAACCCATTATTTTGTAGGATTTCCCTCAAATTGGGCTTATTTTATTTTTCCTTTGGCCGGAAATGATGTTGTCATATCAGAAGGCCACAGAGTCTTTTGACATGTCCCTCCAAAACCATCTTTTTAAATAACCAGTTATAATATTATATGGAAAGCAGAGTCAGAGATTCTCAAATTAGTCAAGGCATTATAAATATTCATTATATTCTCCAGTAGTTATTTCCCTAAGAAAATTTGTGGCCTTTCAGCCAGCTTTTACCAAGTGGAAACTGCGAGTAAAATCAGGGTAGAGAGAAGAAAGAGCTACTGTACAAAAGTATAAGGTTGTTTTATGTAAATCAACATGGGCTCTTGCAGAGATTGGGTTTTTAAACCCTTAGCCAAGAATGATAAATTATTTATTCCCGGAGTACTTCTGCCAAAACACTGAAATCAATATACTATTATTTTTTTTAGAAGTTTTACACATTCCAAGGCAAATATTCAAATACATTAAATAGGGAGGTAAGAGAGAACCCTCTTCTACTTGGTAGAAGTAAATAGACATTAAGTTTATTAGTTCAATATTCAGTATTACATTGAAGTCAGGGACAATAGTTTTATTATCTTTGTATCTTTATCTAGAAGAGTGCCATTAAGAAGAAGATTCTTTTTAATTTTTTTCTAGATTTCATTTTTTTTTTTAAATTAAAAAAAATTTTTTTTGACGTTTATTTATTTTTGAGACAGAGCATGAACGGGGGAGGGTCAGAGAGAGAGGGAGACACAGAATCCGAAACAGGCTCCAGGCTCCGAGCTGTCAGCACAGAGCCCGACGCGGGGCTTGAACTCACGGACCGCGAGATCATGACCTGAGCCGAAGTCGGACGCTCAACCGACTGAGCCACCCAGGCGCCCCTAGATTTCATTTTTAAGTAATCTCTACACCTAACGTGGGGCTCGCATTTACAATCCCAAAATCAAGATCTACCGATTGAGCCAGATAGGTGCCCCAAGTAGAAAATTCTTTTTTTTTTTTTAACTTTTTTTTGTAGTGTTTATTTATTATTGAGAGACAGAGAGAGAGAGCATGAGCATGGGAGGGACAGAGAGAGAGAGCATGAGCATGGGAGGGGCAGAGAGAGGAGGAGACACAGAATCCCAAGGAAGCTCCAGGCTCTGAGCTGTCAGCACATAGCCCGATGTGGGGCTCAAACTCACAAACCACGAGATCATGACCTGAGCCAAAGTCGGATGCTTAACCGACTGAGCCACCCAGGCGCCCCTGAAAATTCTTTTTTTTTTTTTTTTTTTTTTAAATTTTTTTAACGTTTATTTATTTTTGAGACAGAGAGAGACAGAGCATGAACGGGGGAGGGTCAGAGAGAGGGAGACACAGAATCCGAAACAGGCTCCAGGCTCTGAGCAGTCAGCACAGAGCCCCGACGCAGGGCTCGAACTCCCATACCGCGAGATCGTGACCTGAGCCGAAGTCGGACGCTTAACTGACTGAGCCACCCAGGCGCCCCTGAAAATTCTTAATAAATGTCTTCAGTTGACTTTTGTTTGTAGTGTAGAGACTTTAGATTAAGGGTTGAGCCAAATGCTGCTCTTCACCTGTTTCATAAATAAAGTATTATTGAAACACAACCATACCCATTTATTCTATATTGTCTGTGATTTCTTTTGTGCTACGATGGCAGAGTTGCATTGCTGTGACTATATGGCCTCCAAAGCCTAAAGTATTCACTCTCTGGCTCTTTTGCTGACTCTCCTTTTAGATTATGAGCACTTGTGCATTAATTTTTGTTTGTTTGTTTTCCTTCTAGAGCACACAGATGTTTTACCACACTGTGCATAACTTACGGATTTATGCAAGTGTAACTGCAAGAAAAATTTTTGGAAGTGGATAAGCTGGGTTTGAGAGTGTCTGTGTATTTTAAATCTCGGTAGCTTTGCCTTTCCAGAGGGGTTATACTAGTTTATACTTTAATAATTTTCTGGCAAGCCCTCTTTCCCCATAACTTTGCAACTCAGTGCATTAGCCAGCTTCTTTATCTTTACCAATCTGATAGAGGAAAATGATATTGTAGGTTTGATTTGCATTTCTCTTTTTTGGGTTGGATTGAACTTTTTAAATTTAAGAGCCATCTGTATTTCTTTTTTGTGTGTGTGTGAATTGTCGTTCACTGTCCTTCCTGGTACCTTTAAGTCTCTTACATTTATAAATATATAGTGAGCACATGTCAAAGATTTATTTAATACTAATGAGGAAACTAGCTTGGTGACAGATGACTCAGAGGAGGATATGTGAGACAAAATATCAGTGAATGAAATTTTCTTACAGGGAAAAAACAAAATACCCCAACACTACAACTCTAAGTATTATCTTTTCTACTAGATGAAATTCAGTTATGTTTTTTGCCAGATGAAAGCAGATGTTTTCAATTTATCAATCTTCTTTAAGTCATTATTCAACTTTACAGAGTCTATGCCCTAATCAATAGAAAATAAAGTCCTTTTCCTCAGGCTTATTTTGATACTCTAGTATGGGTTTAAAGAGACCTGCTACGGTCTTTTTGCCTTATTTCTAAGTTTTGGATAACTTTTTTTGATGTTTTCCTTTTTCCGTTTTATTGCCTTTCAAGTGATCCTATTTCTTTATGAATTAGTAATGAATTTCTAAGAAGCTTATGTAGTTCATCATTGTCTCTCATAAAGCATATTCATTTTTCTTTTTTGCTTTGTAGGAACTCATTATACAATGACAAATGGAGGCAGCATTAACAGTTCTACACACTTGTTGGATCTTTTGGATGAACCAATTCCAGGTGTTGGTACATATGATGATTTCCATACTATTGATTGGGTGCGAGAGAAATGTAAAGACAGAGAAAGGCATAGACGGGTAAGTGTTTTCAGTAATTGTTAATATAGTGCATAACTACATCATTTAATAATATATTTTTGCCAGTGATCTCAAGCTGCCAAAATATATATTATGCATTAAAGTACATTTCATTAAATTCCTACATTTTATAAGTATTATATATTTTTTCTCTATGTATGTAATTAAAAACATTTTTTTAATGGTTATTTTTGACAGAGGGAGAGAGAGACAGAGCATGAGTGAGGGAGGGGCAGAGAGAGAGGGAGACACAGAATCTGAATCAGGCTCCAGGCTCTGAGAAGCTGTCAGCACAGAGCCCGACATGGGGCTCAAACCCACCAACTGTGAGATCATGACCTGAGCTGAAGTTGGATGCTTAACTGACTGAGCCACACAGGTGCCCCTCTGTATATGTTTTTTTTTTTTTTTTTTTTTTTAATTTACTTCTGGGATCAATCCAGAAAGGATTTGAGGTAGCTTAAAATCAAGGAAGTGTAAGTACTTATAAGAAAAACAAAAAAGACCAAAAAAAAAAAGCAAGGACTGGGAAAATACAGCATGTGAGTTGGGGAGGAAGATCAAGGTATAGAAGTAAGCATAATTTTTCATTTTTGGTAGCACAGCAGCTACAGCAAAAGAGGAAACTTGTTGGGGCGCCTGGGTGGCTCAGTTGGTTGAGCATCCGACTTCGGCTCAGGTCATGATCTCATGGCTCGTGAGTTTGAGCCCTGTGTCAGGCTCTGTGCTGACAGCTTGGAGCCTGTAGCCTGCTTCAGATTCTGTGCCTCCCTCTCTCTCTCTCTGCCCCAACACACTCATAGTCTGTCTCTGTCTCTCTCAAAAGTAAATAAACATTAAAAAAAAAAAATTAAAAAAAAAAAAAGAGGAAACTTGTTATATAATTCTTATTATTGCAAAAGAAGAAACATATTGGGAGATAATTTCATGGGATTTTGCTATTTTCTTTTATCCCCTTTCTCGGTTTCAAATTCTGAGATTCTCAAATTGAGTCCTGTAAAGGACATATTAAGTATTGTGATGAATACTAATCAAAAAAATATTATATTGCAATAATATTTCCAGTGGTTTTTATAGCAAGTGTATATTTCAGTTACATCTTGGGTAAAGAGTTTGGCTAAAATTTCTTTAGAAAAAACTATTCCAAGGGTGCCTGGGTGGCTCAGTTGGTTAAGCATCTGACTTCCACTCAGGTCATGATCTCACAGTTCATGGGTTCAAGTCCCACATCAGGCTCTGTGCTGACAGCTCAGAGCCTGGAGCCTGCTTTGGATTCTGTCTCCCTCGCTCTCTGCTCCTTCCCTACTCACACTCTGTCTCTTTCTTTCTCCCTTTCGAAAAAATAAATAAACATTAAAAAAAAAAAAGAAGTGAACTATTCCATTTATAACATCAAAAATCAAATAAATAGGGGCACCTGACTGGCTCTATCAGAAGAACATGTGACTCTTGATCTCGGAGTCATGAGTTTGAGCCCCATGTTGGGTATAGAGATTAATTAAATAAATAAGTAAATACACTTAAGAAGATTTTTTTTAGGGGCGGAATGCCGGGGTGGCTCAATCAGTTGAGCCTCAGACTTTGGCTCAGGTCGTGATGTCACGATTCATGGGTTCGAGCCCTGCATCAGGCTCTGTGCTGACGGGTCATAGCCTGGAGCCTGCTTCTCATTCTGTGTCTCCCTCTCTCTCTGCCCCTCCCCCGCTTGCACTCTGTCTCTCTCTCAAAAATGAATAAACATTAAAAAAAAAATTGTTTTAAATACCTAAATTTCTTCTAAATTAGAAAAAAATTATAAAGTATCACTTAAAAAAATTTTTTTTAATGTTTATTTATTTCTGAGACAGAGACAGAGCATGAGTGGGGGAGGGGCAGAGAGAGAGGGAGACAGAATCTGAAGCAGGCTCCTGCTCTGAGCTGTCAGCACAGAGCCCGACATGGGGCTTGAACTCACAAACCATGAGATCATGACCTAAGCCGAAGTCGGTCTCTCAACCAACTGAGACACCCAGGTGCCCCTCACTGTTTTTATTCATTAAATAAAAAACATTCATAAAAAAAAGAGTGGCGTTTACTAAAAAGTACAACTTGTAGATGGTAACTTATTGATACAATGTAGTCCAAAAATTAATTTAAAAAGGAAAATCTCTTTGAAAAGTAAAATTCCAAATTCTAACAGGCCCATTATAACTTTGAGGTCTGAAATTTACTTGTAAATGAAAATAACTGCTTGTACAAATTAGTTATAATCTTTCATATTAATGTATATTTGTATATTAAAGTTGAAATTAAAATTAGATTATATTGTTCATGACAAGTATAACCTCTGAGATTCATCACTCATTATTAATCTTCTCTGGGAGACCCAATACAATCCAGTGGTGATTTTCAAAGTTTTTCATCTCAGAACACTTTTATTTTATTTTATTTTATTTTATTTTATTTTATTTTACTTTACTTTACTTTATTTTATTTTATTATTTTATTTTATCATCTCAGAACACTAGATTTTATTTTATTATTCTAATTTTTTTGAGAGCGAGAGAGAGGAGAGGGCACAAATGAGCGAGGGGCAGAGAGAAAAAGAATCCCCACTGGAGGAGCAGAGGGGGAGAGAGGGAGAGAGGGAGAGAGAGAGAGAGAGAGAGAGAGAGGGAGAGAAAGAGAGAAAGAAAGGAAGAAAGGAAGAAGGGAAAAAAGAAAGAAAAAGAAAGGAAGGAAGGAAGGAAGGAAGGAAGGAAGGAAGGAAGGAAGGAAGGAAGAAAGGAAGAAAGGAAGAAAGGAAGAAAGAAGCGGGGCTCATTTGAAGTTGGCTCAGGCTCAAGCTTACCACAAGTGGGGCTTGAACTCATGAACTGTGAGATCATGACCTGAGCTGAAGTCAGATGCTTAACAACTGAGCTACCCAGGCATACCTCATCTTCTAACACTGTTAAACTCTAAACTCTAAACACTTACTGAGGATAGTGAAGGAACTTAGTTTGTTATATTAATTGATATTTACCATGTTAGATACAAAAACTAAGAATTTTTTAAAATGCTAATTTATTTAAAAGTAGCCAAACCCCTATTACACATTAACATCAAAGCATATATTTCTGAAAACACAACATTTTTATGAAAAATAAGTGTATTTTCCAAAATAAAAATATTTAGTAAGGGAGTGACATTATATTTTCATAAGTCTCATTATTGTCTTATTTATTAAAGGCTGCTGGATTCTAATATCTGCTTCTGAATTCAGTCTGTTGTGATGTTATTTGGGTTGAAATATATGAAGAAAGTCCAAACTCATATAGGTAGGTAGTTAGAAAAGCTAGGAGTATTTTAATAACCTTTTTGTATCATTGTGGATATTCTTTGATACTGTACCAAAGTGACAGGTGGTAGTTTCTTAAAGATTAGTTGCCAGTGTAATCTGAAACTATATCAGTGGACCCTTTGTCTCTGTTACATTGAAATCTGTTAGTTCACCTTCAATTCTAATGAATAATTTTGTAACATCATGTAGTGATCATTTGGAAAATATTCACTGATCTATGCTGTTATTTCTAGTGTTGACACTTTTCAGTTTCACTATACAATATTAAAAAAAAAATACATTTGTTAATATCAACCCTGATCTCTTTAGAAAAGTCTTTAAGTATTGGGAATCTGTCATGCTTATAGTGATAGATAACGAATTTCCCAAAATTCTCATTTTTACTTGAAAGCTCAAATTCTATCATTAGAAACAAGTAGTGACAGGCTTACTTGGTTTGTTTTTGAGAAAATGCCTGTCAGATTCTCAAGTCTGAAAAACCATTCTTCGGTGTCCTTGTTTCAAGTAAAAATGGTGTTCCATGTGTAGGTGTCAAGTTTATTTTGCAACTCAAATAAGTCACTTAAATGCTTTTCCTCAAGACATAATTTCATACTTAAGTATGTATCAGAAGGCTTTATATATACTTAAGTCATCACACATACTATAAAAAAGACTCAATGATTGAGGCATAATAACTTTTACTACTTCATCAAAGGCATTCTTAAGTGAGACTGGTGTTTACTTACTTTTTTTTTTTTTCTTTTTTGCTGGGATACGTGGTAGTGAAGAATGTAATGACTACCAGTACATTTGGATGCCACTGCCTTGATTTGTGCTGAGGAGCAGCTGTTTTGCATTTGCTTTTGCATTATCAGTGAAAATGTCAAAACAGTGAAAAGGGCACATCAGTTTTAATATTACGATGAAAACAGTTTTGACCTTGAAGCCCTCTTGAGAAGGTCTCAGGGACCCTCAGTGTCCGTGGCAACATTATAAGATCCAGTGTTTTAATCCAGTATGCCTAATGCAGGCACACTATAACTCCTGCATCTCATATGATTGTTAGGTAAATCAGTTGTACTTAGAATTACGTATATTTACAAAGTAATTAACATATTGCAGTTGCAGTTAAAATGTGTTTTAAAGTGAGGTAGTATGAAAGTATCCTGAAGACATCATGT
The DNA here is from genome assembly GCF_028018385.1 of Neofelis nebulosa. Taxonomy (NCBI): domain Eukaryota; kingdom Metazoa; phylum Chordata; class Mammalia; order Carnivora; family Felidae; genus Neofelis; species Neofelis nebulosa. The sequence continues at coordinate 60,109,203 of NC_080784.1, read as the reverse complement.
TCATAAGATTTTAAAGCAAATTAAGACTAAAAGAAACCACAATACAGTTTTTTCCCTCTGATTTTGAAGGTAGTCCATAGTTCTTGAAAACATTTAAAATAATATGACATTTAAAAAATAATATGAGGGGCGCCTGGGTGGCTCAGTCGGTTAAGCGGCCGACTTCAGCTCAGGTCATGATCTCGCGGTCTGTGAGTTCGAGCCCCGCGTCAGGCTCTGTGCTGACCGCTCAGAGCCTGGAGCCTGTTTGGGATTCTGTGTCTCCCTCTCTCTCTGACCCTCCTCCGTTCATGCTCGCTTGCTCTCTGTCTCAAAAATAAATGTTAAAAAAAAATTAAAAAAAAAAAAATAATATGAAGGGGCATCTGGGTGGCCCAGTTGGTTAAGCGTCCTACTTTGGCTCAGGTCATGATCTCACAGTTCGTGAGTTCGAGCCCCGTGTTGGGCTCTGTGCTGACAGCTCAGAGCTGGAGCCTGCTTCAGATTCTGTGTCTCGCTCTCTCTCTCTGCCCCTTCCCCACTAGTGCTTGCCCCTCTCTCTCTCTCAAGGATGAATAAACATTAAAAAATAGTAATAATAATACTAATATGAAGTAGTCAGTGTCCTAGCTAATCTTACCAATCATCTCTTTCTAGATAGGTCAAGTATCATTTTCTGTGCTTTTGATCTATGGTTGTATAAACAACATTTTTTTAACCTGGGAAATTCTACACATAAATGTTCTCACTGTTGTTTTTAAAACATTACATTAAAAAAAAAACACCAACTTTCTGTGTCAGTGCATATATACCTACCCAATTCTCTTTTCCCCCTGAACTTTTTAAAAAAATTTGTTTTAAAGTTTATTTATTTGAGAGAGGAAGAGAGAGGGTGAGGAGGGGAGGGGCGGGGGGGGGAGAGAGAGAGAGAGAGAGAGAGAGAGAGAGAGAGAGAGAGAGAAAGAGAAAGAAAGAAAGAGAATAGCCCTAGCTCTGCACTGTCAGCATGGAGCCCGATGTGGGGCTCGAACTCATGAAACTGTGAGACCATGACCTGTGCTGAAATCAAGAGTCAGATGCTTAACCAACTGAACCACCTATGTGTGCCTCCCCCTAAACTTTTTATTTATTTTTTTTTTAATTTTTTTTTTTCAACGTTTTTTATTTATTTTTGGGACAGAGAGAGACAGAGCATGAACGGGGGAGGGGCAGAGAGAGAGGGAGATACAGAATCGGAAACAGGCTCCAGGCTCCGAGCCATCAGCCCAGAGCCCGACGCGGGGCTCGAACTCACGGACCGCGAGATCGTGACCTGGCTGAAGTCGGACGCTTAACCGACTGCGCCACCCAGGCGCCCCCCTAAACTTTTTATTATACTTGTATAGCCCCCTACCTCAGATTTTGAAGCAAATCAACATTATATCATTTCAAATATTACTATTTCAGTATTTTGTAAAATGTCACTAATTGTCATTCTTTTTTTATTTATTAGCTTGAAAATTTCTATAAGGAGAACCTTCTTCATACCAATTATTTGGGTTCCCTGAAGTTCAGATTGTACAGAAAAGGGAGAAGGTTTGAAATTAAATGGTTCCCTAGAATCCTCAAAGTTGACCAATGAGATTTTTGTTCGCTTGTTTGGTTTTTGTTTCTGTATCTTCATGCACTCACAGATTTAAACATATTAGATGTGTTTTAATCATCACTGTTATTATCCTTATCGATGCATATGTTATTCCATTTTTGGCCAGTGGGAACTTCTTTAGGTTGATGCCTGTCTCCTCTGACACATGCTTAGTAGATTTTGGCATATTCTGGGAAAAGAAGATGATCCCACTTCATCTTACATATTTCCTGCCTGGAGTCAGCCATTTTCCCCAGGGACCCTGCTTCCTTTAAAGGAAAATGGCTTATAGGCAGTGCAGGCACCAGAGGTACTTCGAGTGTCTGGGCTGGCCATTGTTTTCTACCAGCTTCATAAGCTTATAGGAACCTTCTGATTTAAATTCAATACTATTGAGCTTTTGTTTAACCTCCAGTTCTTAAATCTGTATCATCTTTCAGCCATTTCAAAAATCTCAATACCACATATATAAGCATATGATTTACTTCACAATACACACACGCTAGGTTAAGAATATTACCAGCACTGTCACCAGCGATGTGCTTATTGAAAAGTTATAGTGTTTTCTTTCTTTTTTTAATAATATTTTTTGTTCTTAGTGTTTATCCCACTAGGGTTATACATACAAATTATTTGTTTTAAAGTCCTTGTCCCATTTAACCTGTTGCCTCCCTTCTGTTAAAATAATGATTTACTTTTAACATTTTATGGTTTGTCCCTTTATTTTTAAAAATACAGCATATATGGGGCACCTGGGTGGCTCAGTCGGTTAAAGCATCCAACCGGCTCAAGTCATGATCTCGCGGTTCGTGATTTCAAGCCCTGTGTCACGCTCTGTGTTGACAGCTCAGAGCCTGAGCCTGCTTCTGATTCTGTGTCTCTCTCTCCCTGCCCTGTCCCCACTCATGCTCTCTCTCTCTCTCTCAAAAATAAACATTAAAAAAAAATTTTTAATGCAAGCATATGTATTTATGTACTTATTTTTCTTACGTAAATGGAAGCCTTCTGTACCCACATGTATCCACTTTGCTTTTCTCCCCTGCACAACACTGCATCTATCTCATTCTTTTTCAGTGAGTGCAGAATTTTCCATTACACAGAAAAACTGCAATACCCTTAACCAATACTGTATTGATGAGCATTTAGATGATTTCCAAGGTTTTACCTCATATTGTATAAAACATTATAGTTACTCTCACTGAGAAAAAGCAACATGGGGTTTAATGGTTATTTTTGAAAGAGGGGAACCTAACTTCCACCTCTAAAGAATGCTTAGTATCTGTGATTAGTTGCTTATGGTATAGAAGGTGGAAAATTGCACCTTATTCAACCCAGAACTTAACTGGAATCTTTTTAGTGAGGCCGTATGGCTTAAAGTAGACCAGAGGTTTAAAATAGACCAGATCATTGAATTCCAGCTGTTGCCATTCTGTGGGACAGTTTGAGCACTGAAGCCCTAGACTGAGAATATGGCTTTTTAAAGCAACAATCCTAGTAGAATAGAAGAGGTTTGGGCCAGTTAGGGATAATTCTTAAAAAGAGAGGAAGACTTGCCTTCTTGTGTCTTAGTAGAGTGAGATCTGAAAATCAAATCTATTCCTATCCTGCTAATCTCCCTTCCTCTGCTATATTCAGTAGAGGACTCTTTTACCTTACACAGTGATAGAAGAGAGCCTCTGGACCCCACAGCTGGGATTAAAACTCTACATACCTGCATATTTACAGGCCTGCAACTTTTGGTAAACCTCTTTACTCACATGACTATTGTATACTATATTTATGGGTATGGTACTGTTATTCACTGACCTTACCTTTTAAAGAATATTATAATCCTGCTAGGATTATTATTTAATTGTTAGGACCAAAAAAGGGCCAGGGAATGACGGACATTTCAATCTACAATGTCTTATTTCTGTTAATATAAAAGATGTATATCTGCTAAATTTGATTCAATTTTATACAGCCTAGGCAAGACTCTTTCTGGTTTGTGGATCCCTTGCTCTCATATCCTGAGGTTTTTGTTAAAAATGCAGATCTCTGGATAAATGTTTAGCATCTGGTTTATGGGTATAACAACTGTCTGACATAGTGATTCTGCCCCAAACTCACCTTTCCCATTATTTAGTTTATCAACTACTGTCTCATGTAAAATAAGTGAGAAAAACTTTTGGATTCTAGAATTGTGTCTTCTATTCATAGTTTGAAAAATGAAGCATAAACATTTCTAATTTCAGATCAACAGCAAAAAGAAAGAATCAGCATGGGAAATGACAAAAAGCTTATATGATGCATGGTCAGGATGGTTAGTAGTAACACTTACAGGATTGGCATCAGGTAAAGAAAAATTTTAATGCAATCTTTTTTCGTTAACAGAAAAAATAAATAGTTCTCCCCTCCTTCCTGTAGTTTTTTTTTTTTTTTTTTTTTTCAGGTCCTGTTGGATTTTTAAAAGCATTTGTTTTGTTTTGTTTCAAGAAACCTTAAGTATAAGACTAGGATGCAGGAAGCTTCAGAGTCTAGTCTTGGTTCTGTCACTTTAAGTGTTTATCCAGTTTGGTTGATCTTTCTGGGTTCAGTTTCTATATCTGTAAAATATGTGGTTTGGTCCAGATATACAATAAAGTATCTTTTAATGTTAAATCATTATAAGTAGCTAATATTTATTAAGTGCTTCCTGTAAGTGTCATGCACTGCCTTAAAATCTTTACATGTATGTAAACGACATGGCAGTCCTATGGAATAAGTGCTGTTATTGTCACCATTTTACATAAAGCACGAGAGGTTAAGTAACTTGACTAGGGTGATGTAGCCAGTAAGTGGCCAAGCAAAGATTTAAATTTAGGCAGTTTAGTTGAAGAGCCCACATTTTAACTACCATGCTATAGAGTGCCCACAGAGTCCCTCTGTGTGAGATTTTAAGAAATAGCAGTTGCAGATCTGGAAACAAACATTAAGGACTGTTTTAATGACTTTCAGTTTCCACCATGGAAGGTTATGTCCAGAAGAACATGAGGCAAATTAAAATTTATGTGGAGAATAGAAGGAAGTACTGCTATCTCTAATTGGCATGCACAGGAATTTTGTGGCCACTGTGTTTGTGACCTGTTGATCTTTTCATACAATGAGAAGGATCTAGACTTTGACCATAAATTTGCATATTTTTGTATTTTATCAGTAACATGATCTTGGTACATTTGATGTTCTATTATTTAAGAAAAAACTGAAAATCTGTCAGAGTAATTCATTAATGCTATGAGTTTCACTACTAATGGACATTAAATTTTAATGATATTGAGATCATTTGTAATTTTATTAAGTTTCAGATTGAAACATTAAAAACTCTGACTTTAATAACCTGATTTGTGAACCTCCTGCCAGATAGCTGTCTTTTAAAGATCTTTTTAGTGTGTTTTAAACACCTTTATTACAAATCACAGTGAATTTTAATGATGTAACTACTTTTAATTTCAAACAAAGAATAGCCATTTTATTTTAAAGAGTGGCTATTTACAGTTAAAAATATTATATAATATTTCCTATGTGACCCTTTATTTATAGGGAGTCCCCAGTTTTCTTGGACTCTTTTAACTTGATAGTTCTAAATGCCTCCCAAAAATTCCCTTTTTTTGTTCTTTTTTTTTTTTTTTTTTTTTTTTTTTTTTTACCACCTCCAACATGTTTTTACAGGGGCATTGGCTGGATTAATAGACATTGCTGCTGACTGGATGACTGACCTAAAGGAGGGCATTTGCCTTAGTGCATTGTGGTACAACCATGAACAGTGTTGTTGGGGATCTAATGAAACAACATTTGAAGAGAGGGATAAATGTCCACAGTGGAAAACATGGGCAGAATTAATCATAGGTCAAGCAGAAGTAAGTCTTGCTGTGTCTAAAGATGAATTAAAAATTGATACAGTGAAATGAGTCTCTAATTCACTTAATTAACAGAATTATTCACAGATTCTTGCAGCTGCATTAAAAGAAAAAAAAATGTAATAGGATAGATTGGAAAATATGAGAATACATTGCAGCAAGTAAAATGTAAAGCTTCAAGAAGCTTTTGTATTAGTTAACTACATAGTCACATTCAAGTCTATTCAATTATGACATTAAATGTCTTATTGTAGAAAAGAAGTGTGATGGGATCTGTTTAATCACAGAAAGTTAATATGAAATCAAGTTATTAAAACTGCTTAACATATCACAATTGTCAGGAAGTATGAATTATCAAAAAATTTAGTAAAATAAGCCTTGTAACTGGAGATATCTCGAAGAAATCTATAGATTTTTCTTTGTGATATTATAGTATTTAAATGATTATTTTACTGTTCTTGATGTTCTATATTGAAGAACATTGTAGAAGTTAGAATGTTATATAATATATGTAGTTGTGTGGTCATATGCGGATGTATTTTTAAAGTTTTGTTATAGCTGAATTTTCAAGCTATAAAAAGAGAATATATTTGCTGGTAACATGGGCAGTATGCTGTTTCTCATTTGATCCTCAGGAAAATTGCAGCAGAATGAGATCTAAGTGGGAATGCAATTTTGTCTTCACAACTGTTTCCAAAATGTGGTTTGTGGGTAGGCAGAGATTAAAGTGTAGCAGATTTTTGACATTTAGACTTTAGGGATCAAGAAAAAGCTAGGAAAAACATTCAATAGATTAAGGCCCCATATATATATATATATATATATATATATATATATATATATATATATATATACATACATATATATATGTATGTCTTTTTGATTGTACTTAAATATTTTGTTCATATAAAGCTTTTACTAATGTGGAAGTAAACCAGGAAACTTCGAGTTTTACCCAAATTTCTTATGTGGCAAGCACTTGCATTAGGGGTACACTGTAAATTAAATTTATACTATTAAATGCTTTGCCTTTTAGGGCCCTGGTTCTTACATCATGAATTACATAATGTACATCTTCTGGGCCTTGAGTTTTGCCTTTCTTGCCGTTTCCCTGGTAAAGGTATTTGCTCCATATGCCTGTGGCTCTGGAATTCCAGAGGTAAGCCATGCAATATTTAATATCATTAATCATTAAGTGATTGTTACAGTGTTTATCTTTTGCCTTTGGGGGAAAAAGTAGTCTTTCTGGGGAAATGGTTTGTAACATGAGAAAGAAAATTAGAAAAAGAGAATCTTAAAAATGTAAGCTGATTATAGATATCACTGAAAGAAATTCTTCCCCATAGTCATTTTATCATTAACTGTGAGGGTTGATTTTTCTTTTTCCACCACTAATTTAGCACATGACTAAACAAATATCAGAAGACTCAGTTATAAACCTGGAAAATTATTATGTGGCCTAAAGTTCTGTGATAGATTAGTTGATGTTTTGCTGCTATGAACCTGACTTGAATACATTAATTCTCTTTATGACTATCTTTTTTTTTTAATTTGTTTTTAATGTTTATTTTTGAGAGAGAAAGAGAGAGAGAGTAGGGGAGGGGCAAAGAGAGAAGGACACACAGAATCTGAACCAGGCTCCAGGCTCTGATCTATAAGCACAGGGCCCAGTGTGGGGCTCGAACTCAACAAACCACAGCATCATGACCTGAGCTTAACCGACTAAGCCACCCAGGCGCCCCTATGACTGTCTTTTAACTAGATAAGTTAATAATTCTTGAATTTGGTAGATAATATTTATAACCATTTTATACTTGAAAATAAACATTTGATCATAGTGGGTCAGTAGTACAAACTTTGGGATTTTTTAAGTCAACATTAATTAATTAATTAACTAATTTAAGGTTTGTTTTGAGAGAGACAGAGAGCATGAGTGGGGGAGGGGCAGAGAGAGGATCCCAAGCAGGCCCCATGTGGTCAGCACAGAGCCTGACATGGAGTTCAAACTAATGAACCGTGAGATCATGACCTTGGCCGAAATCAAGATTTGGATGCTCACCTGACTGTGACCCACCCAGGCGCCCCTATCAACAGTATTTAAAGAATATATTGAATAATGTGATGGGAACTCATTTCTTTCCCTTTTTAATTTTTCTGTCTTAAGTAAGTTATCAGCTTTTTCTAGCACATTTCCTTTTGAAATGTAGTGATTTTTAAAATTTTGTTAGTTAAGAATGTCTTGGGGTGCCTGGGTGGCTCAGTTGGTTGAACGTCTACCTTTGGGTTTCAGCTGTGGTTGTGGTCCCAGGGTTGTAGGATCAAACTCCGCATCGGGCTCCACGCTCAGCATGGAGCCTGCTTGGGGTTCTCTCTCTCTCCCTCTGCCCTCTCCCCTACTGGTGTGGGCACGATCTCTCTTTCTCTCTCTAAAAAAGGAAGGAAGGAAGGAAGGAAGGAAGGAAGGAAGGAGAATAAAAGTTTTTAATAAGGGGCAGTATCATGCAACATTTAGCTGTTGCCACTTACCGTTATTAATATACAGGAAAATAATATATGTGATGACAGTACTATGAGAAGACATAATTCCCTATTTCTGACAGAATGTCTGAAATGTATCTATGTTTCTACAACAGAAATACTCATATTTGCCTTTTCCTGGTTATGTAATTACAACCCTTGTATTAAGGTATGTATTTCCTTTAACATGGCCTTGTATTTTAGTTTTGTTCATGAGATAAGGTTGCCTTCAATCCTTGCTTGAGAAGATAATTAGAATATGATACAGATTTATTATATGTAGCATAACAGTTAAGGCTTTTGAAAAATTGTGAATTGTTCCTTGGTCCACCTAAAAATTTTTGCAAGGTGGTTTTGTGAGTAAAACAAGAGAGTAACTTAAGTTCTCCTGTTTCTTAAAGAAAATTAAACTGTCTTATTCTTTCCTTTGTAGATTAAAACTATTTTAAGTGGATTCATCATCAGAGGTTACTTGGGAAAATGGACTTTAATGATCAAAACCATCACATTAGTATTGGCTGTGGCATCAGGTTTGAGTTTAGGAAAAGAAGGTCCTCTGGTACATGTTGCCTGTTGCTGTGGAAATATTTTTTCCTACCTCTTTCCAAAGTATAGCACAAATGAAGCTAAAAAAAGGGAGGTAAGTGTCTTTTGTAGTTTATTTGACAGATACATATCTATGACGTAGATAGATACATAGACTTACATCAGTGAGAATTTCCTAGTATAAAGATCACGTTTTTACTCTACTCTTTGGATAAATTCTGTGTTCAAATTCAAGTGTGAGAATTGTTTGCTTCTTTTTCCCTTTATGAGTACCTCTGATGTGTTTTAGACTCCATCCCCAGTGCTGCTCAGTTACCCCTATATTTTAGAGAGGTTTTGATGGACTACCATTGGTTTCAGTTGAATTTCACACAGGTCTTTCCATTTGTTTTTGCTTTGCCTTACACCTTTCTTCCTCTGAAGTTTTCTCCAAATGTAACATTATTTTCTCCTCTGGAGGAAGTGTCTAATGCCCTCGAGATGTGTGGCATCTGCAGAGAGCTATGTGGCATCGTGAAGATGTTCTGAGGGCTTTTAGGACCCCTCAAGATTTAAATCAGGGATTCACACTAGAGGGAGTATAGGAATTCCTGTTTATTGAGCTGCTCAGGAGCATTTTTTTCCTTTATCATTTATTTTAGGCCAGGCTGAGATTTCCTAGGAGGTCTTTAAACTTTATAGAGTTTCCTAATGATTCTAGATTGCTGTGGATATTTTCTAGAAGGAAAATGGGCCCCTGAGACCTTTTGTATTGACTCTATACTTTGGGGGCCCAATCCTTCCTGTTTTCCCAATCTAATCTGTAGGCCAAGATGGTATGGTGCATCTTGGGGGTTTTTAAGGTATGATATTTTCATATCGTTAAATAGAGAACTCAGAGGTCTGTGGCCCTAGCACAAGCCTTTCATCCTGTTGTTTTTAATAATATAAGAAAAGAGTAGAATATTTTTATCCAACGATTTAATTCTTGAGTTGATACAATTCTAGTTCAGTTTAGTACTAACACATTGTTCATGCATTGGCAGCAGGTAGTCTAAAAGTGGAACACTTCAGATCATTATAGTTCCGTCTCTGAATAATAATTGTGATTCCAATATTACCCTCTAACAATAATGGCTGACATTACTGATTGGTTACTATGTATCTGCCTCTAAGTCCTTTACTTGTATTTTAAAATTTAAATCCACAATAATCCTATTAACTTGGCACTGGTATCCCCATTTATAGATAGGAAATTAGGCATAAAGCTGCTAAACTTGCCCAAGATTGTATAGCAGAATGTCAGACTATGGATTAAAATTTATTTTTCTGACTCAAGTCTATACTCCTTACCACTACTACTACTATGACTGTGTGGATCTGTATGTATGTTCAAAACAAAACATAACCTAAAACTGTATTATAACAAATCAGTGGCTAAAATGAAGCTGTAGCATTTGTCCCTCCAGTGCAGTTCCGTTACTTGCTATTGTACCTTGATATTTTGGGGGGTAAATTTTATTTTTATTTATTCATTTTAAGTGCAAAATGTAATTTGTTAGGAAAATGTTACAGAAATTAAAATCACTTAAAATTTTAAGATACACACTGTAGATGGTTAGTAATGTACATGACATTAACTTGGTTCACCCTTAGCATATAAATGCCTAGAGTTTGTTAGTTGTGAAAGCATTAAGGTCTCATATTGGCTTTCTTCCTAGTTCACTTCCTTGACATTTTTAAATTAAATGATTCCTTTATACTTAAATAAAATGTGAGTTATGACTACTTGGGTGTTTTGCCAGACAGCAGCTTGACAATGGAGATCATGTTCTTAACTGTATATAATTTAATTTTTATTATTTCCAGTTTCTTTTTCAGAAATGTAAAACTTGACCATTTGTGAAAATGTTTTGATAGCCTCAGATATTTACTGGAATGAAATAGTGAAAGGAATAATTGGACTCTTAGGAAAATAATTACAACATGAAATGTTTAGTGAACTTATTTGTGTAGTTGACTTCGTACTGGTGGAAAGTGGGCAATGTCCAAGTGATAGTCTGGGGGAGCTGAAGAGAGGATCTGTAAGAGCTTTTTGTGGATATTTTTGTCTTCTTTGACTTTATTGTTAGGCTTCTAGTTGGAAAGACTGTGTCATAAAGGGTAGCCATTGTGCTTTAGATGATGTTTTCCATATTGGCAGTTGTAGTATTGTCACAGGATTTAGAGTAGTGAAAATAAGGAAACTCAATAGGTTTTAAGTTCTCTGGATATTTTAGTAGGATTTAGAAAACAGTAGTTATCTCATATCAATGTTTTTTGACTGAATATTGAATATATGAATAACCTTTCAACTAAAGCAGAAGAGAAAAAAATACCTTTTTGGAGGAAATAAATATTTGCCTCTGTTTGGGGCGGTGGGTGGACATGCAAGTTAAATTCAGAAGAGGCACTTCAAAAATTCAAGCAACATAAAGAATTTTTATTTGATATGTTTGAATTTATAAGACTATATGAAATAAGCCAAATCCTCTTTTTAGGTGCTATCAGCTGCCTCAGCTGCAGGTGTTTCTGTAGCTTTTGGTGCACCAATTGGAGGAGTTCTTTTTAGCCTGGAAGAGGTAGGTAAAAAAATACAGCAATTAAAATTATGTATAATTACCATTACAAATGTATATTGGCACACATTTCAGTTTTGTAACTAGTGTAAGAGATGCAGACTTTGTTTTAAAAACAAAGATTTAATTTCATAAAGTTATTTTTCACGTATTCTTACATAAAGAGTAATACATTACACATGTTCTTTACCTTGAGAAAAGTCTTAAAAATATTATTCTTTCATAAATATTAGTGGTCATTTAAAATTTAACTTTGTTGACATATTTAAAAGTAAGCAGAAGTGAATTTGACTTAACAGAAAATATTTAACCACTATTTGTTAAATTATAGCCCATGTTTTTATTTTAAAAATACTTAATCAATTCCTAATGTGTTTTTGTGAGTTTTTGTTGTATGATTATTTCTGTGGCAGTGATTGATATTTAAGAAGATGATTTTAGTTGTGTCACTGGTGTAGTTTGTTTTTGTTCTCTCAAGACTTTTTACATGTTTACACAAAAATGTGACTGGGAATGTTTTAAAATTTACTTTTCCCATTGTTTGCATTCTTTTATTTTTAATATAGAAGAGGCAAATACTTCTTTTTGAGCTCATAGGAATTGGTGGTGATGTATTTATTCACTCTACATGATTGAATTGGAGGTGAAACTCATTTTGAAAATAAAAAAAATGATGTGTCTGAAGTAATTATTAGACATTTTTTGACCAGTTGATATTGTGAATTTATAATGATGTGATAGCCAAAGTTATTAAACATCAATCTTTTTCTTACCACAGTAAAATCTATTATATGTAAATTCTAGCTGCAACAAAAATTAGACTATGATATTCGCCATTCAAGTTATACCATATTGGAAACATCTTAAAATTCTAGCATTAATTTTTCTTTTCCTTTTTTTTTTTTTTTTTTTAGGTTAGCTATTATTTTCCTCTTAAAACTTTATGGAGATCCTTTTTTGCTGCTTTAGTGGCTGCATTTGTTTTAAGATCCATCAATCCATTTGGTAATAGCCGTCTGGTCCTTTTTTATGTGGAGTATCATACACCGTGGTACCTTTTTGAACTGTTTCCTTTTATTCTCCTCGGGGTATTTGGCGGGCTTTGGGGAGCCTTCTTCATTAGGGCAAATATTGCCTGGTGTCGTCGACGCAAATCCACCAAATTTGGAAAGTATCCTGTTCTTGAAGTCATTGTTGTTGCTGCCATTACTGCGGTGATAGCCTTCCCTAATCCATATACCAGGCTCAACACCAGTGAGCTGATCAAAGAGCTTTTTACAGACTGTGGTCCTCTGGAATCCTCTTCTCTTTGTGACTACAGAAATGACATGAATGCCAGTAAAATTGTTGATGATATTCCTGATCGTCCAGCAGGCCTGGGAGTATATTCAGCTATATGGCAGTTATGCTTAGCACTCATATTTAAAATTATAATGACAGTATTCACTTTTGGTATCAAGGTAAGTACTGATGTGAGGTGCTATTTAAGTAATCTTGGCATGTTCAAAACTTTTATGTGAAATGAGCAGTGAATGTTTATCTAAAAGTGGTTATTTCATAAATGTAGGCTGAAAAAAGTTCTTATCTTTTGGGTTTCATTTTAAATAATGGGAAAAAAAAGAATTCCTTTGGATATATTGCTGAGCATGGTTATTTGTTGCTGTGTAACACATCACCCCAAAACCTGGCAATTTAAGAGAACTATTTTGCTCTTGATATTAGGTCAGCAATTTGGGAAGGACTCAACTTGGGCATGTTTTGTTTGTGGCCTATCATACATGTCATCAGACATGGCTAAGGCTGGTCATCTACCACCCAAGCTAGGAAGATTCAGAACGTCTGGCTCTTTTTTTTTTTTTTTTTTTTTAATTTTTTTTTCAACGTTTTTTATTTATTTTTGGGACAGAGAGAGACAGAGCATGAACGGGGGAGGGGCAGAGAGAGAGGGAGACATAGAATCGGAAACAGGCTCCAGGCTCCGAGCCATCAGCCCAGAGCCCGACGCGGGGCTCGAACTCACGGACCGCGAGATCGTGACCTGGCTGAAGTCGGACGCTTAACCGACTGCGCCATCCAGGCGCCCCCAGAACGTCTGGCTCTTGAAACATATCTATCTATCTCTCTCTCTCTCTCTCTCTCTCTCTCTCTCTCTGGTTTTTCCAGCATGGTGCCTTCAGAGCATTTGGATTTCTTACATGGTTGCTCAAGATTCTAAAAGCAAGTTACCCAAGGGGACCATTTCTTACCTAGCCAAAGAAGTCATGCAGCATGCTTCTGTTGCATTCTGTTTGTCCAGACTGTCACAGAGGCCTACCTACCTCTTAATTGGAGCAGTGTTAGGGAATTTATGATCATGTTTTATTTTTTTATTATTTAATGTATGCCTTTTTTGTTTTGTTATGCTTTTGTTTTTTTGAGAGAGAGACAGAGTGTGAGCACGGAGGAGGGACAGAGAGAGAGAGGGAGACACAGAATCCGACACAGGCTCCAGGCTCTGAGCTGTCAGCACGGAGCCCGACATGGGGCTTGAACCCATGAACTGTGAAATCATGACCAAGCCGAAGTCAGGTGCCTAATCGATTGAGCCATTTAGGTGCTCCCATGATTGTTTTAAACTACCACAAACTTAATGGCTTAAAATTACACAAGTTTATTTTAGTTTTGGAGATCAGAAGTGCAAAATGGGTCTCACTGGGCTAAAATCAAGGTGTTCACATGGATTTATGGAGTCTAGCTTTTTTTTTTTTTTTTTTTTTTTGCCTTTTCCAGCCTTCTAGAGGCTTCCCACATTCCCTGGTTCATGGGACCCTTCTCCCATCTTCAAAGCCAGGAATGGGTGGTCAAGTCTTTTTTTATCTTCATTTTTCTGATGCTATTCTAAATCTTTCTTCCACATTTAAAAAAACATTTGTAATTACTTTGAGCCCACTTAAGTAATCCAGGATAATCTCCTGTTTAAAAAAATTTTTTAAGTTTATTTATTTATTTTGAGAGAGAGGCAGTATGAGTAGGGGAGGGGCAGAGAGAATCCCAAGCAAGCTCTGCACCGTCATTGCAAAGCCCCATGTGGAGCTTGAACTCACAAAACTGTGAGGTCATGACTTGAGCCAAAACTGAGAGTCAGACACTTAACCAACTGAGCTACTCAGGCACCCATGATAATTTCCTGTTTTAAGGTCAGCTGATTAACAATCTTAATTTTACCGGCACCCTTAATTCTTCCTTACTGTATAACATGACACATTCACAGGAATTAGGATAGGGATATCTTTGGGGAGCCATTATTCCACCTATCATATTACTACAGGGTGTTAGCTTGAAAGGACACTGCAGACTCAGAGTTAAATTACTAGCCTATGAATACCATGTCTTTTTCCATCAAGGATTTAAGGGAGCTAGGCCTAATGCCCTGGGATGTTGCTTCATTTGAATTTATAAAAGAATAATATTTATTAATTAGTGATTTGCCAGTAAATATAATTCTCTTATATGGCTGTCAGTGCTGTATGTAGGGAATCCGATGTCAGCTAATCCTTGTTCCTTAAGTTAACATTCACTAGTGATTATATGCTTTCACAGATGTAGATTATGTGGAATAACAGCTTAATTTCAACAAAATTGTAATGATGGTTTTTGAAATGTGGTCTCTGTCTCTTCTGTTGTTCTCTATTTAGTCCACTGGTTATAACAGTTAAATAATAGAAAAACCTTGACGTTTAAAATGTTTAATCATAGGGGCGCCTGGGTGGCTCAGTCGGTTAAGCGTCTGACTTCGGCTCAGGTCACGATCTCGCGGTCCGTGAGTTCGAGCCCCGCATCGGGCTCTGGGCTGATGGCTCAGAGCCTGGAGCCTGCTTCCGATTCTGTGTCTCCCTCTCTCTCTACCCCTCCCCCGTTCATGCTCTGTCTCTCTTTGTCTCAAAAATAAATAAAAAACATTAAAAAAAAAATTAAAAAAATAAAAATAAAAAAATAAAATGTTTAATCATAGTGAATCAAGTTAAAGCAGCTGTTAAAGCTCCTGTTTCTACAGTAAGTTGATTTTTCTGCAAATCCCAACTTTCTCATCTTTAGTTGAGCTACAGGAAGCTGGAGACAGTTGTCAGGTCTTTGTTAAGTCCCACCTCGCTCTGTGCTCTGGCTGAAGGATCCTAATCAACAGGAGAGTGTAAAACATATTTTGATCTCTTCTATTTGGATAACCTTTTAATGATCCTAATGCAGTGTTCAACATGCCATTATTTTGTGCTCAGCTTATTTCATTTCTGTAACATTTTAGAGCTATTAGTATTTTAATCCTTAAATGATCTCGCTTAAGGTATCTACTATTCCTATTTTTTTCATTACATTTAATTGATACATACTCTTCTCCATATATATATGTGTGTGTGTGTGTGTGTGTGTGTATATATATATATATATATATATATGTATATGTATGTATGTATATATCGTTAAACAAATATTGAAGGACCTGATAAGCTTGTCCTCTTTACATTGTACTACTTGAGGAATAGGATCTAATATTTTTTTCATTTGGTAAACAACAAATATGTAGGGAGGATATAATCATGGAGTAAAGGACAGTACTTCACACTAAATTGATTCAGTTTAATGAAAAATGCTTCATATTGTCCTTTTTTTTCCTTTCCCCGTTTCACCATGAATTAATGAAAATCGTGTTAGGGACTGGCATTAAGGAGCTAAAGGATGAATAACCCTTAGGTTGGTTTAGAGAATGTTATTTGTTACTTTGTAACTGAAATCACAGAATTACTAAGGTACCATTAGAACAGTATTTTGCTGTAGTTTTATTTGTACTAGGATTTTGCTATATAAATAAAACGTGAAAAGAATCTAAAGTGTTAGTTAGAAATCCATAATTTAGGTTCCGAGCATATAAGCAGAGGATCTCTGTCCCCTTAAGCATTGTGGTTTTGTTACAGGTTCCGTCCGGCTTGTTCATTCCCAGCATGGCCATTGGTGCGATTGCCGGAAGGATTGTGGGGATTGCAGTGGAACAGCTTGCGTATTTTCACCATGACTGGTTTATCTTTAAGGAATGGTGTGAGGTTGGAGCTGATTGCATTACACCTGGCCTTTATGCCATGGTTGGTGCTGCTGCGTGCTTAGGTAACGTAACTGTGTCTGTGTATGGATGTTTGTGAATCTGAGAGAGAAGAGAGCGAGTGTGGGAGCACATTTATGCTTAATTGGTGAGGGGGGTGAGGGCGGTCGGTACAGGATGGAGGAAGAGAATGTTTTAACAGAAATGAAACCACTATTATATAGTATTTTTGTAGTAATAGTTTTCATTTTGCCTGCTCTAAATACTTGTTAATACAAAAACTTAATGGTAGTTAGCATCTTTTAAACATCATGTAATGCTTTGTGACAGAAAACATCTCAGTACAACATAGGCTTAGTTTGAATCCTGTCAGGGAGATTTTTGGTTTTTTCATTGTCAGGGATCTTGGCTTACCTATAACAACTATAGCATGGTTCCTGAGATTAACATTTTAGCAAAGCTGAAGATTTGGTTCTGCAGTGATTTATAGTTAGCTGTAAAGAAAGAGTTCTTTACCAGCCCTCTTTGATTTAAGGTACATTTATAGGAAAATTAAAAAAGACAACTACTGGTTTAACGAAAAGCAAAACAAAGTAACTGCATTAAATACTTAAGAGTCTGTTGTCCTCTTGGATATGAAAAATTGTTATTTTAAAATTTAAATATCGAATTTTGGTTATGATATTAAATAGTTGGTATTTTGACTTACTTTTGTTCAGTGAATCACAAATCTGTAATTATTGATCTCCAAAAGAATGCTGTCAAGTTAAAGTGAAGGACAGGACATTTTCGCCACAGTAGCGGTGATTTAGTAGTTGTCCACTTTCTGTAAAGTGCTGTGCTAGGTGCAGTGAGTGATACACAAAGAAGTGTAAAACATGGGCCCATACTTCAACGACAGTCAGATTGGGAAGGGAAGATAAGACCAAAACTGAGAAACAGTAGTAAGAAATATACAATAATTATATATAGTACTGAGTCTATGACAGTGTAGGAAACTAGAGGAAAAGAGAGCTGAAGTAGTTCAGGTAAGGGTAGAACAGGAGCTTTATTTCAGAAAAGTAGTAGGATTTAAAGAAGAGGATTTTGTTGAGGAATATAATCGTGTGAAATTGAAGGAATTGGAATAAATTTGAGGATACTGATACTATTGAAGCAGAGAGTGCATTTTGGATACTTTTGGGAAATGAAGTTGGATTAGTGAGAAAGAGCCAGGTTATGAAAAGGCAATCATCTGTGTCAGGATGAATTTGTGTTTGGAATAGGTCATATCTGTGGCAGAATCGTGGCTTTGGCAGTTGTAACTTGACAACTTTGGGAATGTTCCTTTACTTTGATTTTTTATTTTCTTATCTTTAAAATAGAAATAATAACCACTAATCTCCTACAGTTGTTTTGAGCATTATATGAGATAAAATGCATGTAAAGCTGTTAGCACAGTGCCAGGTAAAATAAGTTACTTGAGTTCAAAACAAAATTCTCTGTGAACTGATTAGGACATGCCTGGCATAGTGTAGATGTGTAATACGTAGTAGGTTCTTTCTCCCTTCTATTTTTAGGTTAAAAAGCAAAAAGGAAGAGTTTAAGCTTAATTATACAGTATGAACTGGCGAATCCTGGTAGGTTTTTGAGCAAAGGAGCAACATGATGAAAGTAGTACTTAGGAAAGATTAACCTGGGAACATGGCTTATAAAGTGGATTAAAGGTAATGGGGCTTGGAGTCAAGGAGGTAAGATAAAATAGTATTAAAATTAAGGAACAAAGTCTTGAGAGTCTGGACTAGTTTGGCAATAGTGACAATATTGAGAAGGGACCAATAGATGGATATTTTGCAAAGCAAATCAGATAAGACTAGGTGAGAGTCTAGGTATTGGATTCAAGTAAAGGATGAACCCGGAATAACTATCTAGGTTGTCAAGAAGAACATGGTGTTGTGCTGGCTGGAATGGGTAGCTCTTTGGGGAAGAAGAGGACTTTGGTTTTAAATGTGTGGCATTTTTTGTGACAGTGGGTCATCCCAAGTCTTTTTACAGTTGGAAAACAAGACAAGCACAGCAATAAGGTATGCATAGTTGGAGACATGGGACAATGGCAACAGGAAGTAGAAAGATGTGGATTAGGAGGCATGAGCATAGAGGTGATAGTTCAAAATGATGATTTGGGAGGCACCTGGGTGGCTCAGTCGGTTAAGCAACTTCGGCTCAGGTCATGATTTTGCAGTTCGTGAGTTTGAGCCCCTTGTGGGGCTCTGTGCTAACAACTCACCACCTGGAGCCTGCTTCAGATTTTGTGTCTCCCTCTGTCTCTGCTCCTCCCTTGCTCACTCTCTGTCTCTCAAAAATAAACATGAAAAAAATTAAAAAAAAAAAAAAGAATGATGATTTGGGTAAATGAATAGATGAGTTTTCTAAGGGAGAGGATATTACACTGTTAACATAAATCACAAAGCACCAAAATATTTTATTCATTTTGAAAAGATTTAGGGGAGAGAAATGTATTAATATTCTACCCACATAGGAGCTTTATTTGTAATGTGGTAGTAAGCAAGATAGCTATGATGAGCTTCACCAAATTCTTTAATTAATAATCAGCTTTTATAAGAGTGGAATTATATCTTTGCTATAGCAATAAACCAAAATGGCAAATTCGTTTCAGTTGGCTGTTTACTATGAAGTAAACAGGTTTTGAAATGTTATTTTAATAGTCTTGTGTTTAACAAAGAAAATTGGTGTTTCTCTAGATCTTATTAAAACAGTGATAATTGTCCTAAAAGAGGAGGAGTAGTTTTCGATGATTATCCTTTCCACTGAGTTCTTTTTACAATTTGTGTTCAGCTGCCTAGTAGAACAGTTCCACTGACCTGTCCTGTCCTCCTTGACCCGTGGTGCTTATTGTTTTTCAGGTGGCGTGACAAGGATGACTGTCTCCCTGGTGGTTATTGTTTTTGAGCTCACTGGAGGCTTGGAATATATTGTTCCCCTTATGGCTGCAGTAATGACCAGTAAATGGGTTGGTGATGCTTTTGGTAGGGAAGGCATTTATGAAGCACACATCCGGTTAAATGGATACCCTTTCTTGGATGCAAAAGAAGAATTCACTCATACCACCCTGGCTGCTGACGTCATGAGACCTCGAAGGAACGATCCTCCCTTAGCTGTCCTGACACAGGACAATATGACAGTGGATGATATAGAAAACATGATTAATGAAACCAGCTACAATGGCTTTCCTGTCATAATGTCAAAAGAATCTCAACGATTAGTGGGATTTGCCCTCAGAAGAGACCTGACAATTGCAATAGGTACCCTTTTTTAAGAATACAGACACACATATACATCTGTCTGTATCTATATCGTGTATCTGTGGAATCTATATATCTAGATAGATAAAGACATATAATGGATTTCTGGAGGAAAGGAAAACAATAATATTTAATTGGTTGGGTGTGTTGGGGTAAAGAGTATATTTTATTTATGTCCCTGAAAGTCTTATGTTCTTTAGGAAAGGAATTTGTGAATTGTTTTCTCACTAAATACAGTTTTATCTTTTGATTTGGCATTGTTATCAGAGATTGGAGTCAGATTCTTTTCCCACTCAGATAAGCCATGTTAATATTGTTTGTAGTAGCATGTAATATATGGCCTAGCAAGTGCCAGGGCATCCCAGTAAATACATTCTTATATTAACTTAATATTGGCTTATTTGAATGCAAACTTTGAAAAATTTCATCTTTGGTCTGTTTCATATCAGATTCACAATATTTTCCTTTTTCAGTTTTTGGATTTAAGTTTACAATAGTAACATGTAATATAGCAACTTTGTTATTTTTTTAGTGTTTAAAAAAAAATTTTTTTAAACGTATTTACTTTGAGAGAGAGAAAGAGAGAGCGACAGGGGAAAGGGCAGAGAGAGGGAGAGAGAATCCCAAGCAGACTCCTCGCTGCCAGCACAGAACCCAATACAGGGCTTGAACTGATGAACCATAAGATCATGACTTGAGCCGGAACCAAGTGTCTGATGCTTAACCAACTGAGCCACACAGGCTCCCCTATTTGTTTATTTTATTAAAAAAAATTTTTTTTTAATGTTTATTTATTTTTGAGACAAAGAGAGACAGATCATGAATGGGGGAGGGTCAGAGAGAGAGAGACACAGAATCCGAAGCAGGCTTCAGGCTCTGAGCTGTCAGCAGAGCCCGATGCAGGGCTCGAACTCAGGGACCGCGAGATCATGACCTGAGCTGAAGTTGGGCGCTTAACCGACTGAGCCACCCAGGCGCCCCTGTTTTTTTATTTTAAATATTTATTTTTGAGAGAGAGAGCAAGAGTAAGGGGGGTAGGGGCAGAGAGATTGGGGGACAGAGGATCCAAAGCAGGCTCTGCACTGCCAACAGCAAGCCCAGTATGGGGCTTGAACCTAGGGACTGCCAGATCATGACCTGAGCCGAAGTCAGACTCTCAATCTACTGAGCCACCTAGGCGCCTCTGTAATACCTACATTAAAGTGAAAAATCATTGAGATTTTATTTTTGGTGAAATACTGTGTTGAAAAGTATATAAGTCCTATTGTATTATGTGCTGATATTCCTACAAATAATGTTTAAAAGCATTAGCCATAGTATGCTATTTCTTGGGGATAAAGTAAACTGTTGTTTTGGTTTGTTTTGTTTTTACTTATTTTTTAAATTTTATTTAAATCCAAATTAGTTAACATATAGTGTAGTAATGTTTTCAGTAGAATGTAGTGATTCATCACTTATGTATAACACCCAGTGCTCATCCCAACAAATGTCTTCCTTAATGCCCATCACCCACTTAGCCCATCCCCTCACTTACCTCCCCTCCAACAACCCTGTTTGTTTTCTGTATTCAAGAGTCTCTTATGGTTTGCCTCCCTCTCTCTTTTTGTCTTATTTCTTCTTCTCTTCCCCTATGTTCATCTGTTTTGTTTCTTAAATTCCACATATGGAGATAAACTTTTTATGAGGAGTAAACAATTGTTTTCCTCCAAAATTTATTTTTCTCCTTATCTTATAGTCCTGCAGTATTGATGAGGAGGGTAGTAAGACCATTTCTATTCAATCCGATTCCTTTCCCTCTCTTCTCCCAACTCCCAAAAGTGATAAATGATATTTTCATGAAGCTGTTGCTTTCATACTCCCCAGTTTTTAGTAAAGGACCCTAAGCTGCAAATGTCATGCCTTTGTTCCTTTGAGTCCTCTACAGCTTATCTCTTGGCCACTGCAAAAGGATTGTGAAAGATTTTAATTCTTGTGCCATTTGAAGAGGGAAGATATCTAGTCTAGGATTATTTCTTAAATCAGAATGGAAATGCAAATACTCAGTTTATAAGAGTTATCAAAACAAAGGAGCCTACAGAAAATACCCTTACAGTTAAGGAAAAGCCTACAGCTTTGTAAGAGTTTTTTAAAGAGTAGCAATCTCATCATTCCAAGTTTTGCTGTAGGCAATAGAATATTTGCCAGAATGGGCGAAGTATGTGGTCACACTTGGCTCTTGTATTTAAGTGTTTCAGCTTCTAATCTAGTACCATGGCCAAACCTACAATCACAGAAGAATTTCATTGTTCAGATTCCTATTCTTTAGGTTTTAATGGTAGCCAGCCAAAGAAAAGAAAAAGGTCAGAATTCTGGAATTTATATAGAAATTTAAAGGAAAACAAGGTTTTTAAAAGATAAAGTGGTCAAAGTTAAGAATTACTCATATTCCCACTGATTCTGTAGATATGTTTTTCAAAGTATTGTTACTGTCTTGAAACAGAATATTGTGATAGTAGATAATGTCAGTTTAAGGGAATAGATGTACTTTAGACATGCCATCAGAAACGTTTCACATGATGACTTTTAGAACATACCTTACATGTTTACCCATGTACATTTTCATAGAGTTTACAGTTTTGAATGAGAAAAATAGACCTGTCTGTGAGGCTTTGTATATATGTATAATACATAAGATAGGGGGTGCCTGGGTGGCTCAGTCAGTTGAGTGTCCGACTTTGGCTCAGGTCATGATCTCACAGTTCATGAGTTCAGGCTCCACATCGGGCTCTATGCTGATAGCTCAGAGCCTGGAGCCTGCTTCAGATTCTGTGTCTCCCAATCTCTCTGCCCCTGCTACGCTCATGCTCTCTGTCTCTCTCAAATAAATAAACATAAAAAAACTAAAAAATTATACTATACTATACTATACTATAATATAATATAACATAACATAATGTGGAGACTTGGTTAAGTTTCTGACTCTTGATTTCAGATCAGGTCATGATCTCACTGTTCGTGGGATCAAGCCCCACATTAGGCTCTGCGCTGACAGCACAGAGCCTGCCTTGGGATTCTCTCTGCCTCTCCCTGTCTCTCTCTCTCTCAAAATAAATGAACATTTAAATATATACATATATTAAATTTAATTAATCAAATATATATAAATTAATTAAATATATATAATATGTAATTTATATGTATTTATATGACATACTTTATGAAAGACAAAAAAAGAATGCTTGAGTAAGTGGTAAGCTATATACTATATCCAGGATTGGGAAAGACCAAGGTTTTTTTTTTTTATGTTTATTTATTTTTGAGAGAGAGGGCAAGTGGGGGAAGGGTGACAGAAGGGGACAGAGAGCCTGAAGCAGGCTCAGCCCAATGTGGAGCTTGGAACTCCTGAACCGTGAGATCATGACCTGAGCCAAAGTTGAACAGTTAACCAGTTGAGCCACCCAGCACCCCAGGAAAACTCAAGATTTTGAAAGAACAATTTTCCCATAATTTATTTATAAACTATACTTTTGTGTCATTTCATCATTTTAAAATGTTTATTTATAGATAGTATATTCACATAGTTCAAATTCAAGAAGATTAAAAAGTATACAGTGAAAAATCTCACTCACCCTTGACCTCATAGTTATCCATTTAACTCTCTGTAGGCAGCCATCTCTTTGGTTTCTTATGTACTCTGTAGATATTATTCTATACTTATATATATATCTTTTTAAACGAACTGTGTCATGCTATCCAGTACATGTGTACTTTGTTTTTTTGTTTTTTGTTTTCACTAAGCAATGTTTTCTTAGACATCTACCCAAATGAGTATGTAAAGTTTCTTCATTCTATTCTTTTAAGCTACAAAGTATTTCTTGAAGTAGATGTACCATGGGATACATCATGATTTCTAAAATCAGTTCCTCATTGATGGACATTTAAGACGTTTACAATTTTCTGCTATGATAGAAATTGCTCCCTCATATATTTGATAATCTCCTATTTTTGACTCTGTGCCTATGTGCAAATGGACAAAAATTACTAGAAGTAGAAAGTTGGATCAGAGAGTTAGGTGCATTTGTAATGTCTTAAGATATTTTCCTATTGCACCAAGTAGTGATTATGCCATGTAGTCCCACCAGCAGTGAATGACAGTTTGCTGTGTTAAAGTTTAGTTCAAATGGAGAGATTTCTTCCTGCATTTTTGTGTCAAGATTAAGTGAGGCTGGATGTTTTATAGATTTGTTTAAAATGAAGCATATTTAACATTTATGGTGTGAATAGTCTTTCCTATTATCCAACTTGAGTCATGAAAATACACTTTTTCATTTCTATTTATGTAATAGGAGCTGTAAGTTTTACAGGGAGATTCTCAGTGTATGAAAGCCTAAATATCATTGACATATGAACACAGTAGTATGGTACGTGACACAGTGACAGACTCTTCCCTTAATTATACTCTCCTGTCCCCTCAAGATTTTTTCTGCGGAATAAAGCTTTGGCTTGCATACCTAGGAGAACTAATTCATTAAAGGTTTCCCCTTCCATAGCAATATTATCAACCTTAGAAACCTTAAAATACAGTTTACTCAATAATGTGCATTGCAAGCAAGCTTTTTGTTTATCTCTTTATAGTAGTTAAAATAAACTTTATACCTGCTTGGTTAGTTGAAATACCATTTTGTGGATTTAGAGACCTTTTTGCTTTCTACAGTCAATACAAGTGATGTAAGAATTCTAGATCCCTGGGGAGTGTTTTTGGACTCTATCACTACCAGGTTTCACATTGTCAAAAATGAAGGGGACAGCTCATGTACCTTTCTTTTTTGAGAAGTTTTGAGAAGTCAAGCCCTTGAGAGTATATTAACATGAATGGGAAAAATAAGACATAAAATTTGTGGGGAAAAAGGTGACTACTTACATTTGGACATTTTGTTAGAAAAGAACCATTTCCATTCTCCTGGAAGTGTAACTCTTTCCTGCATGCACACTTTAAGAAACTGTCTGAATCATATCAGAAAATGAAAACTATGATGATATTTTCTGCTTCAAAAGCCTTTGGATGGCATTCAAAAAATTGTTTTTTTCAAACAAAGGAAAACAAACCTAGCAGATGTCCTGACACTTTGTAAGTATTCAGTAAATGATGCTTGTTAAAATAGTTACTGTATTCACTTAAATGACAAATTTAAGTCAGGCTGAATGTTCACTAGCCTGTGCCTTGTTATTTCAAAGGAACATTCCAATAAATTAAAAAATAAATTAGGTTAATGACTTATTCTAAAATTTTCTGAAACTTTTGTCATTAAATGATTTATCTAAACAGTCTATAGCATATTTTCATTGATGATAGAATATTTGTTATTTTAAGGTATTTAAGTTTGATGAGTGGGCTTGGTTTTAACTCAGAATATCTGTCATATATGATAATAGTATTTATACTCCACCATTCACAGGTCATTAGTCAGAGGCTTCTATGGGTTAAGAGCAACCTAAGGAGCATTTTTCAAAAATCATTTACATCATTTGCAAATGGGATTTCTTCTTTTCCATGCCTTTATCATGTTTTTAAGGTGGGTTAGTAAGTATTAGCCATTAGAACTTCAGTTAGCGCCTTCCTACCTGAATGTCTCACAACACAGTTAAATAAGGCTTTAGAGGTCAGAAGGAGTAAAAAGAATTGTAGTATTTGTTTATGAATTCTGTATCTGCTTCTTAACTTGGGACTGATGCTTCTTATTTTGGCTTAAGTATTTTTGTAGCAAAATTCATGTTTAAAATATGTTTAGTATAGCAAATAGCATATTTGTGAACGTTTTGAATACATACTAACTCCAAATAGAAACATAAAGCTCTTTATTTTTGTATTCTCTCCATTTCATGAGTTTCCTTTTTCCTCCTGTGATCTCTGTTGTGCAGTTTTCTGTATCTTTACCCCTTCTTGTCTGGCACTTTCAAAAGTAGGAGTGGGAGTGGCAGCAAACAGAAGCACTTGAAGCAGAGCCACACTAGAGAGAGAAATGAGCAGAGCCCTTATAAATAAAACCAAAAAAAAAAAAAAAAAGTGCGTCCATTATGTGCATAATTGTAGTTTAAACCCACCTATTGATGTTCATACTCACCCAGAAAATGAAACTTTAACATTAGAAAAGAGAAAGAACTAGCTGATTCACAGAGGTTGGAGTATATGCAACATAGTCAGAATTAAGAGTGAAACTCACATTAGCCCCACTTCTGCAGGATGAGTGACATTTTAACACAGGCAGGTGTTATT
Source organism: Neofelis nebulosa (assembly GCF_028018385.1). Lineage (NCBI taxonomy): Eukaryota > Metazoa > Chordata > Mammalia > Carnivora > Felidae > Neofelis > Neofelis nebulosa. Next base: position 60,083,442 of record NC_080784.1, on the reverse strand, counting down.
TGATGATGGCTTCCTTTTTTTTTTTTTTTTTTTATATATGAAATTTATTGTCAAATTGGTTTCCATACAATACCCAGTGCTTGATGATGGCTTCCTATGATAAACTATGCTCTCATAATTTGTGCAGGTTTTAAAAACCATATTTCAAACATGCTTCCTTTTCCCCCAAAGTTAGAAAATGGCTTCAGCCCCAGTGAAGAAAATTGATGTACTAAAAATATTTTATTTATACGAAGATGATTTGTTATTGGTGTATTCTAATTCTGTCAAATATAAGAAATTACTAAGTCAGTTTTCAGCTGATTCCTTTCTTGGGGTAGAAGATAGGAAAAAATGAAGGGACCAAAAGTCATGGGATACATTTATTTATTCTTTAAAGTCTCCCAGAAAGATTACCCCTAAACAAATTAAGTTTTGGTCTTCTCTATCTCTTTTCAGAAAGTGCTAGAAAAAAACAAGAAGGCATTGTGGGCAGTTCTCGTGTGTGTTTTGCGCAGCACACCCCATCTCTTCCGGCAGAAAGTCCTCGGCCATTGAAGCTTCGGAGCATTCTTGACATGAGCCCTTTCACAGTGACAGATCACACCCCAATGGAGATAGTGGTGGATATTTTCCGAAAGCTGGGTCTGAGGCAATGCCTTGTAACTCACAATGGGTAAGTTTGGTGAAAGAAATCAGTTCGCTTACTGGAATTTATGATACTGTTTAGTGGAATTCAAATTCAGTTATTAGGAAGGACTGTAAGTCAGCTTCCGAGTGGGAAGGTCTATTTTTTTAGTGTGGTTATTATAAGTACAGGATCAGTATTGATCAAATTGACACTTACCAAGAATAAAAACATTGTCAACTGCCAGATCTTTGCCAAAACATAAAGTAGTATTTGTCAGGAACACTTCAGAGTTGGCAGAGAGGTTCTGAAACACCTCCAACATGCACACTGAGCTTAGAGTATTTCCTCTATTAGAGGAGGAGTGGACCTAACCTGTACGGAGTAGAGAAAAACCTGTTTTCTTTTTGTAAGTATTTCATTTTTTAATATAACTTTCTAGTTCAATAGAAACTTTCTAGATATTTTGCTGCTCGCTATTTTAGCCATTATTTTACTTATCATATAATGAGGGAAATAATATATAATTAAATTTGTAAATTAGCTTAAATCCTCCTTTGGCAAATGTTTGTTTCCTCTTCTCTACCTTTTCCGTCCAGAAATCTTTTATATAAACTGCTAATGACAAACACTCATGTATTTAAAATGTGTAAGTTGATTAATTTATTTGTCCTTTCCACATGAACTACCAGTGTTTCTCCAGGGTAGGATATTGACAAGTTTTGCTTGGCAGATATCAAAGGGACACAGTGGGGATGGTATCTTCGGGCTGCTCAGCGGACGCACTCCTGCTTCACCGCCTCTGCTCCCCTGTCCCCCTGCACCTGGGGTCTCTTTCCCCGCCTGCTCCCTCTCTCTAGTCCCCTTTGCTTCCATCACATTACTGTTCCTAGTTGAAATACTTAAGAACGTTGTTTTATCTGAAGGCTGATAACGGGAAGGCTAGAAGTGAGAAACGAAGGTACTCTTGATTATGCATAAGCCTGCACAGCCTGAAACTGGTTGAAATAGTAAACACTTTAGAGAATCACAGCAGGTTTTTTTAAAAAGAAAAATGGTTTGTACAAAATATGTGAGTGGCAAAACACATGACCCCTTTCTAAAGAAAGGAGGAAAAAAGAAAAAAAGGGAAGGAAATTTGTGTACCGAGCACCTTGTGTTTCTCATTTAACTTTGTATATCTCTGCAAACTGGGCGGCAGCCTCCCTGACTTACAGTGTAGTCACTGAAGCTCAGAGGTTTCATAATATGCCCAGTCATGTGGGTGGTAAGTCATGGTTCAGGGAATCGAGTATCTTTCCAATTTTAGAACCCGATCTCTTGCTGCTGCTTTTACACTGTTAATGACCAGTAGAGTGTATCTTCTTTCTTTGTGATTTCTTAAACTACTACAATTTTCTTGAACAATACATTAGGCCATACTAGGTTAGGAATAGAAATATAAAGGTAGAGAATTAGATCCAAGTTCAGTGTTTTCACTATGCTAACCAATTAAAATCACTCTAAATAGTGGCTCAGTCGGCTAAGCATTTGACTCTTGATTTCAGCTCCGGTCACGATCTCATAGCTGTGAGATTGAGCCCCACGTTGGGCTCTGCGCTGGGTGTGGCGCCTGCTTGGGATTCTCTCTCTCCTTCTCCCTCTGCCTCTTCCCTGCTTGTGCTCTCTCTCTCCCTCCCTCAAAAAAATCAAATCAAATCAAATCAAATCACTCTAAATAGTGTGAAATAAATTATATTGAAGGTACAAAACTCTTGATTAAAGGCAGGAAGTTTCAAATTATTAAATATCACAGATACTGATTGGAGAAGAGATATGATAACTTTTAATGTTTAATAAAAAAATAATAGTACCAGGGCACCTGGGTGGCTCAGTCGGTTGGCTGTCCGACTTCGGCTCAGGTCATGATCTCACAGTTTGTGAGTTCGAGCCCCACATCGGGCTCTGTGCTCAGAGCCTGGAGCCTGCTTTGAATTCTGTGTCTCATTCTCTCTCTGCCCCTACCCCACTTGTGCTGTCTCTCTGTGTCTCTCAAAAATAAATACAAAAATATAACATAATAATAATAGTAGTACCAAACTTCATTGTTTAAAAACTTAATAAATACATGTTAAATGGGGTAGCTGTTTATGAATTTGTACTGCTTTGGGGACCCTTTTAATTATAAATGGCTCAGTTAGAAACTAAGCTGAGTTGTTACAATTTTTACTTGCTTCCAGTTATTCTCTTTGCCTGGCATGGTGTGTCCTTTTATGTGCTAACACACATAAATGTCATTCTCTAGTCATGATTACCTGTGATCACCAAGCTGGATGGGTCAGTTACCATATTTCACTTTGCTGCTTAATTTCCAGATTTTTGGCAGCACAAATATTACAAAGGAAAATACAGTGTAAAACTTAAAAAATGGGGGTGGGGGAGGACAGCTAATTAAAATCTTACCTGATATTGCCTGTTTATAAGAAAGCTTTGGTGAGGGGGTAGCTTTTTCTAAAAGAATATGTTTAATTGCCTTGATTATAATTCCTTATTTCTGTACTTCAAGGAAAATAAGTCGATATATAGAGAGAGAAAGAAAGAGATCATTAGGAGTGGTAGCTCTTGGGTCTTTATTTTCTTTGCAGTATGTAAGGAAGGTAGAGCATTTTATTCTCACTTGAAGTTAAATGATTTAAACCTAGAAAAGAAACCATACCTTCTGTATTTTAGTGGATAGTGTGAAGATCCGGATAACTGTCAGCATCTTATAGTTCACATTGGGTCCACAGAGGTAGAAAGTAACTGTTTGGGGAAAGAGGTGCAACAAGTCCAGACTCGTAGATGCAAGTAGAAAATGAGAATAGAGAGATGAGGGGGAAGTGTGTCTGTGAATTTTAAAGATGTCAGTTATATATTTCCCGTATATTTTAATTAGCAGAATTTCTCAAAATCTTTTTAGTGTTGGTGGAACTAGCAGGATGTTAAATAAGCATTGCTTAGAAAGAGTTTTGTGACCATATAGGTTTGGAGGTTACTGGATTAAATACAGTTGAGGTTTCTTTATTGTGGAATATCTCAAAACTTATAATGTTGATATTATTTGAATCTCAGGGATAATAGGAAATATAGTTTTCCAAACTTGTTTGAACATGCAGTTTTGTTTTGTTTTTTTTTGTTTTGTTTTTTTTTTCTTTTTTAATGGAGGAAAGAGGGCCAAACTCCTTGGACTGGTGCTTTTTGGAACATATTTTGGGGAAATGTTGGGTCATGCTCTGTTATACTTACGTCATTGCTTATTAGCCCCACAGGGAAATAGCAAATTATGTAAGTTATATTTTGCATTGAGTTTCTTTATACTTCCGGAAGTTAATAAAGTAGCAGTGAACCTGGCCTTATTCTCAAATCACTCTTCTTCATTGGAAAGGAAATACACGTTTGTCCTCCTTTTTTAGGGCCGTTACTTTGTAATATAGAGATTACTTTGTAAATCTCTAAATTTGCCATTTGGTCCTTCATAAATTTGTAACTTTCCTCATTTTGTATCTTGTGATTTGGTGGAGCTTACTAATATACTAACTGAAATTAATCACTGTATATAATTGGATAGAAAAGAATGAGTAAGAATTAAACTGAAACTATTTAATTGTCAACTATTTATTTCCTGACTCCAGCTATAAATTAAAATGAATTGATGTGTTTTTTTGTTTTTTATTTTCCCTCACACACTTAGAGAAGAACATCTATTGAGTGATTAAGTGCTTCTTTTATGTATCCATTTTTTATTTCATGAGTGCATTTTCTAAGCCTTTTTGGAGGGAGAATTTGTTCCCATGCTCGGAGAACTTTGCAATTTATCTTTGTTCTTAAGTCAGTACATTATTTTAAATAATGAGAAAGCATTAGCAGAAACTCTATTTCTGCCTTTCCCAATCTCTGCTCTTCCTGCTTACCCACCCCCACACCCAGGCATCATCCTTAATAGCTGTTTCATAACTGACACATCTCTAGTCCCAGACTACTTTGACTAAGTGAAATACCCTGGTGACATTCTTGAAGAAGTCAGAATGTTCAAGGGCAGTTGAATAGTAAAGTTGACTTAACTAGATCCTCAGGGAAATGTCTAGTTACCCTGAAGGGCATTCTGGATGGGCTTCCAGAATTTCATGACTAAAGCTTTCTAAGGTTTTTGACATTGATTATCTATGTTGCCATATATTGTAGTAGAATTCATTGGCTTCCACTCTAAAACCAGTAACCAGGATTTTGTTCTAATAAATTATTTACAAGTATCCTTGTGAGAATTTATGTCCATCATTTTGCTTGTAGGTTAACTGAGAAATAATCATTTAGAAAATGAAGTGCAGGGGCACCTGGGTGGCGCAGTCGGTTAAGCGTCCGACTTCAGCCAGGTCACGATCTCGCGGTCCGTGAGTTCGAGCCCCGCGTCAGGCTCTGGGCTGATGGCTCGGAGCCTGGAGCCTGTTTCTGATTCTGTGTCTCCCTCTCTCTCTCTCTGCCCCTCCCCCGTTCATGCTCTGTCTCTCTCTTTCCCAAAAATAAATAAAAAACGTTGAAAAAAAAAATTAAAAAAAAAAAAAAGAAAATGAAGTGCATAATGTAAAAGTCATCTTGACCCCTAATCATAAACACATCTTACTAGTTTATTTTAGGAAGTGGCTTTCAAGCAGATCCTGAAAATTGTTTTCTTTTTTTAATATTGGTTGGCATTATTTAAGTGCACAATGCCATCAATTTTAATATGAAATAATAGTAAGATCCAAGCGATTTCTTAGTTCTTCATAGACAATTAAGGCTAAGCCTCTACCTTTTCACTGCTGAGGTAGATCCAAATCATAGCTGCCGCATTGTTAACTTTTTAGCAATTAGAAAAATACTTTCCTCTAAAGAAGAAACACTGAAAATGAAACTAAATTTTAGAGGTTTATAGCTGTGTATTATTACTGTTTCTTTTTTGCTTTTCTTTATAGTCGACTTCATTGTGAACTTTTATAGGGTTGCTTTTTAATTTAAAAAGGAAAACAACCCACCAATATTTAAAAATAGTATCATGTCTCTTATGAAAGTCAGTAGAATTTGTGCAAATGGGACCTGGGATTTCAAATCATTTTTGTTTTTATTTTTCTAAAGTTCATTAAAAGCATTCTTATGGTTCATGTTTTTATTTTTTCTCTCATTCTTTATCATTATGACTGGAACCTTTTTTACTTTGATTTCTCACAGTTATTAGCATAACATGATCTGTTTCAGGATTGTCTTGGGGATCATCACAAAGAAGAACATATTAGAGCATCTCGAGCAACTAAAGCAGCACGTCGAACCCTTGGTGATTAGATATATCAGATCTCCTCATTAGATACCTTAGAAGTCAGGAAGCATGAAACTTGTGAACTGTTCAGTTCTCTCTTTCCCAGATACCTGCTGAACTAAAAAAAATCCTACATGCTGCCAGTTAACATTTCTATCTCATAAACTATGTCTGTAAGATAAATTTAGATATTTGTAAAATTCCATCCACAGGAAGTAAGCAAAAGTTACCATCTCTCATCAAAATCATTGGTTGCAATTTAAGAACTGTAAACAGTTTGGTAGTTAAATGAGTAAATGTCATTGGACATTCTTAAACACAAGTCTGTCTACCTTAGTGGATACACCGGTCTCAGAAGATGCCTGACTGGTTAAAAATGTCTGCCCCACCAAACCCACCGAACCCTTTTTCTTTTTTTATGTTTCCTAATCTTGTGGTAGTCTTGTGGTAAATCTAAGCTCGTAAATGATTGTTAATGGAGCTTAGCAATGTTACAATTGCTGAATGTTAAACAGATTTTTTTTATGGGCACACTAACTAGAGTGTAATGTTGTATATATTTGTGATCTTGGCATTAATTCTTCTTCTGCAACACCTTGCATACCCTCACAATCAAGAATGTGTGTCCTGCCATTTCATTAGTAACCTGTACCTAGTTTATGTGTGTGCCCCTTTTGTATGATGTTTCCAGAATGCTGTGAGCAGCTCTTGGGGTCAAATGCATTTGTTTTAACCGGGTTTATGTCCTAGTGGTTTCATGACTAAAGATAAAGTTTGAATTACCTTAATCATATAACCTAAAAAATCGTCTGGCTTTAGCTATTAATGCCTGAAATTATTTTGCCCTGCAATTGTCATACCTATATAAAACCTGTCCCAGTTTGCTTAAGTACACAACTGATTATGTATTCCTGTTGTATGCTAATATTTCACAAGTGTTTCATGCATCCTTTTTTAAAAAACTACTAACCAGAATAATAAATAGCTACTCATTCATTTTGCTTTCTGCTTCACCTATAATAATCTTTTAGGACTGCTTCTTGATTTTTCACCTATCTTTTAATGTGAGCATTAACAACCAAGACTTTCATAAAAGCACTGTATATTAACTTTTTTGGCCAAAATCAAAAGAGGAAAACATTGACGTGTGTACTAGAAACTTGGGTTGTCTTATAGATTTATTCTTGGGGCTCTGAAGTTTGGGATTAGAGTTCTTTGTTGACCATTTTATATGCATTTTATCTCAATTGTATGTGCTTTCATGAAGATTCTGCATACAACTGGGCAATCTTTACATTATTTTTTAAAGTTGATTAAGTTTGGTTTTAAAACCGTGGAATATTGAGATTTGGTCATCAGACATTTTACTGCTTTCTTGATGTCATGGGAATTAATTTTCCTTCTCAAATGGGATCAGTGTCATCTCTTATTTTATACGTCCTCCCATTTTTTTGTTACTTTTTTGTTGGCATACATTAATCAGAATACCTCTACTTCAGTGAGGCATGCAGTCCTCAGAGTCTCAGTGGAAAGGACATTGTCTTATTAGTGACCATAATACTTTTATATCAAAGGATGGTTGCTGGCTAATTTAATTATCTTTACCAGTAAAACACTTTCTGAAAATTCAAAATCACGATGCTTGCTTTGCTCTGTTCCTGTCAACAAAAAGTGTTAGCTATAGATTTAGCTCTTCTTTTCTTTTCCCTTTTATTTAAATAGCACTCTTCTGCTTATTCCTTTCAGGCGCCTCCTTGGCATTATAACAAAAAAAGATATCCTCCGTCATATGGCCCAGACGGCAAACCAAGACCCCGCTTCAATAATGTTCAACTGAATTCTATAGATGAGGAGAGAGAGGAAACAGAAGAGGAAGTTCGTTTATTGAATAGCACAACTCTTTAACCTGAAGGAGTCGTCTACTTTTTTTTCCTCCTTTAAAAAAAAAAAAAAAAAAAGGAAAATGTAAAACCCAGGCTTTTGCAACATGGTTTGCAAATAATGCTGGTGGCATGGAGGAGTTGTTTGGGGAGGGAAAGGAGAGAGAGAAGGAGACGAGTGAGGTATTTCCCCATCTAACGAAGAGCAGCAAATCATCTCCTGTGGTTCTGCACTGGATGCATTCAGCTGAGGACGTGCCGTGATAGTGCAGGCTTGAGCCTCAACGGAGAGGACGCCGCAGTCCTGGAGCACCTGGCCGGTTACTCCAACATTTTGCAAAGACGCATTATCAGTCCCTATTCTGGAGGGATTATTTGAATTGAGCCATCTATAAGACTGCAGGGTCTTGCCCTTTTGTATCAAAACTGTTCTGTTTAATTCATGACTTATATAGTTAAGCATTATCTTTCTACATTCCAGAAGAGCTTTTATTTCTCTCTCTGTCTCTCTCTCTCTCCCTCTCTCTTTCTCTCTTGAGCTGCAACAAAACCTCTTTAAATTGGTGTACCCTTTTGAAACAGTCCTTTCTCATATTGAGATGTACTGTGATTTTACTGAAGTTTCATCGCAAGAAGGGAGTGTTTCTTGTGCCATTAACCATGTAGTGTGTACCATCGCTGAATGCTTGGAGCTGTCTCATGTACCACAACAAAGGCTAATCAAACAGGTAAAATCTCGAATGAAGTGTGAACAAAAGCTCTCAGCTTGTGTGCATTGTGGTTCAGAATCAACAACAATGAAACTTGACTTGTTAAGGATAAACAGTTTTCTTGTTTTTTTTCCTGCTCAGACTTTATGGATAATGTGACCTGGTCTTATGCAAATTTTCTATTCTAAAACTACTATAATATACAAGTACTGTTCAGCATAAAGAAACAAAATGCTGCTGCTTTGACAGTAAAGAGAAGGAAGTATTCTGTTTAGCTGTATCTGGAATTAATTGCATGTTTAAACACTGGAATTTTTTTTTTCTTGAAATTAGATCATTTTTCTTTCCTCAAGATATTTTATTGCTGACACTGAAGAAGAAATGTAATTCATAACTTGCACTAAATGTATATTTCTTTTCTTAAAAATTTACCATTCTTATTTATATTTTTATGGATTAAAATTTATAAAATACAGATCAGTTAATATCGCGCTTAAATAATTTTACCTTTTTAATGTGATTTTTATAGACTAATTCAGACTTACAAATATGGAGTTATGAACAAAGTTTACAATGGGAACAAGGGTTTAAAAAGAGGTTGTGGTTATTTGTCTATGATTCAATGTGTACATAAACCTTTTTCTGATCTTTCACTGCCATCCTCTGGATTATGTCTTCTGACCTGTATACATTTTGACTCATTAACTAGGAAGTTAAAATATGACAAATCACTTTGCAGATTAAAACCAAAAGTTAAGGGGTATTAACCTTTTTTAAGAAAAAAAAATTGAAAACCACTGCAAAGGTAGCAGTTAAAATTTTAATATGAACATAACCTTTGAGTCTTTGGGTTTGTCACATCCATCAGTGAGTACTGTTTTGAATATCCACAGTGCAGAGTTTTGCAGGATGCGTTGAAAATGTCCTAGGGTGTGTCTGGGATTTTTGTTTTTGGAAATGTCTGTCTTGATCATGGTCTTAATTCACTATCAGCAAAGGAGGTTTACTTGTAGGACTGGCCTAAATATTCTGGGCTTACGCATTTTTGGTAGGAAATGAATTTTCGCAGACAGACATTTTCTGACACATAACTGGCAATAAGCCGTTTTTACATTTTGGAAGTGATTCTTCACTTCCTAGTTCTTAAAAATAATGTATCTATAAGATCTTGAAGCTTTATTAGATCATGAAGCCATATTAGGATGACAGTTGAAAGTTGAGCAACATTTTAGGAATTTCTTTGAATATTCTTAGTTTTGCTATCTGCCTAAAATCAGTATTTTGAATTTTAGTTTATTTCCTCCCTTTGGCAAACTTCAAGCTTTCTTAATGATCCCTTCATTTGGCCATCCAGAGTGAAATCTTTTCTAAACAATACTTCTGTGTATCTTACCCGTGTAGCTTGTCCTAAGTGTATCTGCAGTGTGAACTCCTCAGCATTGGCTATTGAATAGGTTCTCTTGAGTTATAAGCCTTCAAAGGAGAAACTAGTTTCTTTGCAGATAGCTTCATAACGTCAGACCTCACATGGATTTTATTTTCCATGAGTCCTTTTTGATTTCAGGTCCTTCTTTCATTGCCCATCCTGCTTCACAGACTGACATTTCAGGGTGGATATTCAAGGTGGATATTAATTTTCTTCTCGGTATATTTCTATCCCTTGATGTGTCTTACTGCTAAAATACAGGAAAAGTGTTATATCTTTAATGCACTCAGTGGTTTTCTTGGGTAATACTATCTATTCCACTTTTCTTTTTGATACGTTGAGGTGTGTCTGCTTTTCAACCAAATGATGAAATACTAGAGACCATGAAATATATGTGCCTGGCTAATTGGCAAATTAATTGACCAATATAATCAGTGGAGCGCCTTATTGGAGTACCCTTTTTCAGAAGGTATGATGAGAATGGGCAAGGGTGTCAGCATCTCTTATTAATAATTGTTTTCAGTTTTGGTTCATGAAGAATGCTTAGTTTGTTAATCTGTGATGTTGCCTAGAGCTGTATTTATCTGTTTTTATTTATACTAGTGTAGTAAAGCTGCATATCATTACAGTAAAAATGATTACTGTGATGAGTTAATCAGAAAAATCTATTAAAATCTATATGACAATGTGTGGTTTGGCCTTTAATTATATCTCTAACAGTCCTCGCACTTGACTGCTGCTCTATGCAGTGCAGGCCAATATGCCTGGGGCACGCAGCCTCCGAGGGGTGATAAATAAGATGTGTCTCTCAGGTTACAAAGCCACTTCTATACTTTGCAGGCAAGGAGCAACGAGAGAATAGATGTTGCCTTGAGTAACAGGATGTACATACTTCCAGCAATAGAATAGAGCCTCCGCTTGTCAGCGAGAAGTCACAGGTTTACCACAAGGTTTCACTTCAGTTTATTTTCAAAAAGAAAAATTATGCTGTTAGCATATAGATAAAACATGTAAATGATTTAAATGTTTTGAAAATATTACTCTGTAAATTTGCTAAGAGAACTGCCTGAAAGGAGGTGGTAACATTTGAATTCCTAACAGATTTTAGTAGTCCAATATGAAACTCTTGGTAAAAAGTCAAACACTTGCTAAAAAGTCCAGGATAGATTTTTTTTTATCATTCGTTTTATTTGATCATTCGCTACTTTTTTTTTTAATGTTCATTTATTTTTGAGAGAGAGAGAATACGAGTTGGGGTGGGGGCAGAGAAAGAGGGAGACACGGAATCTGAAGCAGGCTCCAGGCTCTGAGCTGTCAGCACAGAGCGTGATGTGGTGCTCAAACTCAAGAGCCATGAGATCATGACCTGAGCCGAAATCAGACACTTAACCAACTGAGCCACACAGACACCCCCCTCCCCCGCCCACTGCTTTTTTAAAAAGTACTTACTGTATGATAGATGCTGTGCTATCATTCATTGAAGCTTACATTCCATTAGGGGAAGAAACATATATGGTATGTCAGATGGTGATAAATATCACAAGTTAATCAGTTCAGCAATTTTTTTTTTTTTTTTTTGGTGTGCCCCTCACCATTATAGGCATACATAAATCAGGCAAAAATTCCCATTCTAATGGAGAAAAGTAATGGGGAAGATGCTATTTTTATAGAGGGCCTCAGGGATAAGGTGACATTTGAGCAGAATCCTAAAGAAAGTGAGGGAATGATACAGTTATCTGTAAGAAAAATGTTCCAAAAAGAAGAAATAGTATATGCAAACATCCTGAGGTAGGGTATGCCTGACAGTTATAGGGAATACCAAGTAGGTCGCTGGCTGGAGTGGGGGGTGGGGTGGGAAATGAGGAAAGAGGTTGGGGGTGTAGGAATTTGATTTAATTATGAATGAAATGGTAAGTCAGCGAGGCAGAAAAGTGACATGATCTGACTTAACATGATCTCTGGCTGCTTGTTGGGGATAGACTATATTGGGTAGGGGTGGGAGCAGGAAGACCAATTAGAAGGCTCTCGGAATAATCAAGGTAAGATATAGAGGCTTGAACCTGACTGGAACTGGTGAAGGTCATTGAAGTGGCTGGTTTCTAGACATTTTGGAGGTGGGCTAGACAGGATTTGCTAATGGATTGAGTGTGGAGTGATACATGAGGAGTAAAGGGTGTCTCCAAGGCTTTTGGCCTGAGTAACTACAGAAGAATGACCACTGACTGAATTGGTAAGGACGTTAGGAAGAATAGATTTGAGGTTGTAAGGAATTTTGGTTTTAGACATGAAATTTTAAGTCTTTTCGACTTCCAAGTGGGGATGTCAAATAGGCAGTTGTATATATGAGATTCAAGTTCTGGAAGAAAGGTCCAGCCTGAGAGACCTAAGAAAGTGTGGGAGGTATCATCATCCTGAGTCAGGATGAAATCACATGGGATTAAGTGGCCAGTGAGGGACTGAGCATTGACGTACGTGTATATTTAGATTTGAGGACATGAGGGGCCAGCAAAAGAGGGAGCAGCCAATGAGGTAGGGTGAAGAGGGGTGCCTTTAAGAGAAAGGCATTCCCCTTAAGGCAAGTGAGTAATAGTTTCAAGGAGAATCAAGTTTTTGGTTGTTGCTGATCAGTGAAGTAAATGGGGACTGATAGTTGCCCAGTGTGGAGATAATGGACAACTTTTACCAAAGCAGGTTCAGTGAGATCAGGCAATAGTCTGATGGGAATGGGTTTAACAGAATTGAAAGCAATTGAAGGCAGCTTCTCCCAACTCTTCTGGAGTTTTTGCAAAACAGGATGTGTGATAGAGTTTTTAAGATGCAGGATATTATGACTTGTGTTGTTTATGGGAATGTTTGGGAGGGAAAATTGATTAAGGAGAGGTCCTTGAGTAGGCAGGAGGGGATGGCATCTTGTGCACATAGTGGGGACATTGAGCACCATTCGTAGCAATGTGGAAAAGGCAGAGTATATCAGGTAGTTGGTAGTGTGGTGAGATTTTGTGGAAGTTTGTTTTTTCTCAAGTAAACCGAGGGCTGGGAGGTGGTGTGTGTTTGAGAGAAGATGCGAAAGTAGGGGTATCAATGGGCAGCAGCATGACCAACTTGAGGTTAAAAGGAGGCCCATTATCATGGTTGTATTTTTTCCCCTAACCCCCGGATACTGAGCAGAAGTAGGAGTAGGTGGCTTTTTATCAAGCTTAAGTTCGGAACATAAGTACAACTAAAGAGAGAGGGGGCAGTGGAGTAGATGTGGGAGTATGATAATGGAGAGTGGAATATAAGGGCTGGGTGAAGAGGGAAGCAAGAATGTGAAGTGAACAGTGAAAAAGGCTGTTAGATCGGTGAATTGTTGCAGGTTGTGGGATTGGAAAATGGTTGGAGCTGGGGACTGGAGGAAGAGATGAAAAGATGGGTGCTGATGTCTTGGACAGTAGGATGCTTGAGGTTGATTATGGGGGGTTTGTTGGTGCTGACAAGGGCTAGGGTGTGACTTTAGAGTTGATGGCTAAAGTGGGGCACTGTCTAGATCAGGGGTCAGCAAATTTTCTTATGTGAAGTGCCAGATAGTAAATATTTTAGGCTCTGGGTCTTACAGTCTCTCTGCTGCAACCACTCTGCCATTGTAGGCCCACGTAATATGCAAATGAGCGGGTGTGGCTGTTTCTCCATAAAATTTTATTTACAAAAATGAGTGGGCCAGATTTGGCCCTCAGCCCGGTTTGTTGACCCCTGTTCTAGGTCACCGAATAAACTATGAGATTTAGGTTATCGGAAGGATCATCTGCATAGATATTGGGTATTTGTCATTGTGAGCACATGGTTTGTAGCACTACCTTGGATAAAGTTTTAGAGCTTTTATTGATTTCCTTAGGTGTATCTTTCTACATATATTTGAGAGGTCATCTAGAAAGTTATTAATAAGCTCCAGGAGCAAACTTAGCTAAATTTGAGTTGGATAGTGATTTTCTGTTAAATTCTTACTGGGTCAAGGGGCTTCATTCATGAGTAAAGGCACTTAGAATGTATGGGTTCTCAGAGAAAAGTAGGCAGCATTTAGAAGCTACCATAGCTGTTAGATGGCCACATCCCAGGAGGATAAAAATATTTAGCAAACTAGGTTTCAGCGGACTGTGCTCCAGTGAGAGAAAAAGGTTCGGTATTGTATTGTAAGGAGCTTACTCTTCAGTGAAAAATTGTTCAATAGTTGGAAGGTCAGTACCTCCTGAAATGTTTCCAGCCCTCTGATACAAGTTGGGAATTTGAGACTATAAATCCACAACTATAGTATCCAAATTATAACGGCCATATTCTTGGCATTGGTTTCCAATTCAATCTTGGCTGTTGCACCCAGCTTTCTGAAAATTCACATTCATGTTAGGTCTGTGTAAGGAATGGATGAAAAGCTGATCTTTTTTTTGTCCCCCTTCATTCTAATTTGTTCCTTGATAAGAAATCCTGTTTGAATCCGTATTATTGATCACAAGAACGCATACTTTTAAAAAGCTAAACTGTATGAAACTATAGGATCAAGAAATGGCAAAATTTAAGGAATCTAGTATTTCAAGCCAAGCAGATTGGTTTGATATAAGGTATTTGAATTTATTTGAATAATCAGTATTTTTTTTAATTTTTTTTTATTTTTGGGACAGAGAGAGACATAGCATGAATGGGGGAGGGGCAGAGAGAGAGGGAGACACAGAATCAGAAACAGGCTCCAGGCTCTGAGCCATCAGCCCAGAGCCTGATGCGGGGCTCGAACTCACGGACCGCGAGATCGTGACCTGGCTGAAGTCGGACGCTTAACTGACTGCGCCACCCAGGCGCCCCTGAATAATCAGTATTTAAAAGATTTAACTATTTTTAAATACTGTCCCCAATATTAAGTATCTTAGAAACTAAAGAAATCTGAAGGAAAAAGCTCAAGACCTTCTAAAATGTTCGATTAAGACCAAATGTGATTCGGTCACCTTTTCTAATCAAAGTATGTGTGAGCTAATGTAATCTTTTTAATATAAACCAGCTAACAGTTTAGATGGGTCCAGGACCTACAGATTCTTATGAAGCTGAAATGTGGCCGTTCTTTAAAACCTCTTGATACTTCCCCATCAGAACTATAAAAGTTCTGGTACAGTAATGTAAGGGAAGATAAAAAGATCTTTCCAGTTTGGCGAAGTAAGCTGTTACATAAAATGTCTCTAAGAAAGCATCTTAATAGCCTACAAAGGCAGCATGTGGGCCATGGGAAGAGCAGATACTAGGTATAGGCTGTAGTAGAGATTTTTGACCGAAGACATTCTGTTGTCTGAGAATTCTTAAGGGCATCTCAAAGTAGTTTCCCAAGTCTTGCTAGTGTGATTTTTATCTGGCATCCAGCAGTATGGAATAAGGTCATTTTATTCAACAAATATGTATTCAAAGGTTTGCATTACTGAGGGAAATATATACTGATAAAATGTATGTTCTTAAAAAGCTTATAGCCTAAATGGGAAGATGAGACAAGCTACTCATATTAAAAATCCTGGCTGAAAGTGTCTGCTTATAATTATCTCATGCTTCAGATGAAAAAGAGTTAAGGATCTCAAGTTATTTTAAGGAGGCAGCTGACAGAGTAAGTGAATTTGGAGACTGGCTGTTCAACAAAAGTTCTTTGGGTAAGTCAAGTCAATCTTCTGCAAAATGTGGGGGTTATTTGAGGACCTAAGGGCTTTCTTACCTTTAACTTCATAAGAAGGGGGAAAAGTTTATGCTCTTCAGCTCAATCCCCAGTTTGCTATTTTACATTTCATGGTTTGCTATTTTTAAGGTGAAGGACATTTTTTCAGGTTTAAAGAGTATGTGAATCTGATAAAACACAGTTGTATCCAGATTTGTACTAGAAATCCACTGACAGAATTTGTAGAAAACCTTAAAATCTAAATTAATGGTCTAGTGATCAGTATACTATACTGTATATCAATATTCTCTGCTATATTGATTAGTAAATACAGTGAGTCCAAGAACCGCTTTACAGAATATACCTAATAGGTACCCAGACTACATATGAATCACTTGGATGAATCACTGTTAAAATGCAGCTGTGGTACGTCTGGGGTCAGGTACCTTCCAAGTTTGCTTTTCCTGTGTCCTCCCCACCACCCCACCCTCCTTTTTTTTTAAGAAAGAGGGAGGAAGGGAGGAAGACAGAATCTTAAGCAGTGCTGAGCCTGATGCACGGCTTGATCCCACAATCCTGGGATCATGACCTGAGCTGAAATCAAGAGTTGGATGCTCGACTGAGCCACCCAGGCACCCCCATAAATGCAGTACTTAAAGCTATGGCTATTAATTCTAGTCTGAGAAATAAATTTTTAGTGCCCACATGTTAAAGGCAGTAGACAGTGACTTCCTGTGACATGTCAGAGGACAACCTTGGTTGCCTTTCACATGTAATTAGGGCATCACCATTTAGATGACTGATCGTCTTACAGCACAAGAAAGAAACCAGCTAGAACTTTATACAAGTTTTTAGTAAATATTTCCATCAATTTATTTTCTGTATTCCTTAAAAACAAAAAATTCACAAGTTTAACACTTATGCTTTAAAATATTGTACACCAAAAGAAAGCCAATTCTCATTCATGCTGCAAGTTGGTCTATGTTCTCTTTACTTCTGTTTGCCAGATGATCTTCAATAATTTCTGCAAAGAGATTCCTCTTCAACAGATTATATGCAAGAGGTAAAAGCTGGCCAGCAACTTTATGAAAATACTGAAAAACAAAAGAACATAACATTAAGCAAGAATATAGCAGATGCCCTACTGAGTAGCAAAACAAGCCCTGCAAAAGCTCGTTTAACAAAGCATACTCTCCCATCGTTTTAGCTACTTTCTCAGTTGACTAGGAACAGTAAAATGACACAGGCACTTAGCATTCTGTCCAAAAGGCAGTCTTGTAGTTCTAAAAGACTGATGGCACATCTTGAAGACAATTCAGAAGAAATCTAAAAATTGTAAGTTTCCTTATTCCCTTAGATAAACCTTAGATAAGGTTTATCATCCTTTTTACTTGCCCCAAACTATAAGCTCAAATGCTTTTCCCTGCTGTAGTGTATCCCGACAGTTAAGATTTTATTTTTTCAACATTTTTTTTTTTTTATTTATTTTTGGGACAGAGAGAGACAGAGCATGAACGGGGGAGGGGCAGAGAGAGAGGGAGACACAGAATCGGAAACAGGCTCCAGGCTCCGAGCCATCGGCCCAGAGCCTGACGCGGGGCTCGAACTCACGGACCGCGAGATCGTGACCTGGCTGAAGTCGGACGCTTAACCGACTGCGCCACCCAGGCGCCCCCCGACAGTTAAGATTTTAAATCATTATTTTCCCTTAGTTGATACTATAAGAATAGGTATGCTGGATTTGAGTTTTCAAATCTCACTTATTCCCTCCCTTTTATCTTCAAATTCTCTCTCCTCCACACACCATGGAACCCTGCTCCACCCCTTAAGTCACTGCCTTAGGTTTATCAAGTGACTTGACTACTGCTATTACATATACACACACTTGAAGAGAAACTGGCACTGCTTTTGTTAAATTAACATTTAACACTTACTCTATGCTAAGTACTGTGCCAAACCTGTTCACATGTTCTTCAGTTCTCACAACCATTTTCAATTACAGTGATTCATGCTTGTTGGGAGGCCTGGCATTATTGTGATTGGCCAATGACTATGATTCTGGCTGTTAAACATTTTATTTTTACTAATAACCATATGTAAGGTAGGCAGAGAAATACAGTAATATGGTTTAGAGCAGAGTTCTCAAAATAGACTCCCTTGCCCAGTGGATCAGCTTAACCTGGTAACTGGTCAGAAGTCCAAATTCAGAAGACTCACCCAATAACTCAATCAAAACTGGTGGGGGAGGAGGAGGGCAGTACACCCATCTGTGTTTGAACAGGCCCTCCAGGTGGTTGTGATATGTGAAGTTACAGAGCTGCTCGTTTAGTCTTGGTCTTTACAGCTGTCTACAGAACAGCTTGGTAGGTGACACGGCAGGTTAAATGAGGAAGGTCTGTGCATGTGTGCAGGCATTTTATAGCTAAGGGACACAGATACGACAGTGTTGGAAAAACTGCCCAGTCTTACACAGCTACTAGGTGGGGAAGATGTGATTTAAAACCAAACAGTTTAGGGGCGCCTGGGTGGCGCAGTCGGTTAAGCGTCCGACTTCAGCCAGGTCACGATCTCGCGGTCCGTGAGTTCGAGCCCCGCGTCAGGCTCTGGGCTGATGGCTCGGAGCCTGGAGCCTGTTTCCGATTCTGTGTCTCCCTCTCTCTCTGCCCCTCCCCCGTTCATGCTCTGTCTCTCTCTGTCCCAAAAATAAATAAAAAAATGTTAAAAAAAAAAAAAAAAAAAAAAACCAAACAGTTTAGCCCCAGAAATAGGTTACAGCCTCTACACCTTTAGGCAGCTATGGCGAATAAACACTGTGTTAACTGTTAAGTAGGTTTTTCCTATTGAATAAGCAAAGTTCATGATTAAAAAAAAAAAAAAGCAAAAAACAAAAAACCCCTCCTGTTTTAAATAATTTCATTTAAAGCCTATTTTAAGACACAGTAGCCCCCCACCCTGCCCCCGTTATTCACAAGGGTTAGGTTTCAAGACCCCCAGTGGATGCCTAAAACTATAAACCCTATATATTCTATGTTTTTCCATAAATTAGGCATGGTAAGAGATTAACAAGAATAAAATAGCTTCTATTAGGATATATGGTTATAATTCTATATGAATCTGGTAACTTTCAAAATACTGTACTAATCCTCCTTATGATGGTGTGACATGATAAAATGCCAACATAAGATGCAGTGAGGTGAATGATGTAGGCATTGTGATGTGATATGTATCACTATATAGTGATATAGTGTTAGGCTACTACTGCCCTTCTGATAATATCTCAGGAGAATCATCTGCTTCTGGTCCACAGTTGACTGTGGGTAACTGAAACTGCCAAAAGTGAAACCGGGGATAAGGCGGGGTGGGGGTTGGCGGGGGGGACTACTGCAGTATCTATTCTTCATCTAGGAATTCAAGTGTAGCAACAAGTACCCCCCCCCCCCCCCACCATGACGGAAAAACAAACGGAGCCCCAGGAAAGATGTGTGTACATACCCACACACATACCCAACTAAAGGGCATATATAAGTAAATACATATATAAGCATCTAATAAGTAAATTCACTTAAATGTAAACCTGAAGGCAAATAATCTTGGTATCCACCTTTGGCAGAATACAAGATGAATTTGAAATAAATGTTTTCAGACATCTGCTTATCCCAAAGTTCATTCTGAAACATAAGCTGTATTTACATCCTACCCCATGCTCATGCTTGAGTATGCCCGTATGTGGGCCAGGGCAGGGAAAGGAAGGAAGGTCTGGTGATGGTTGGGAGGTAGAGTTTTTACTCACGTGTGAGCCATAACAAAAGAGATCCATTCCCAGCTCAAGCCCCATCCCATAATCACATTCATCGTTAGCAAACTGCACAAAAGTCATCATCTCCTGAATGGGAGCAAAAGCTTTTAGTCTGTCCTCATCACTTGGTGCCTCAACAATTGTCTTGCAAATTTTCTTGAGGTTGGCTGTAAGAAACCAAGGATATAAAAAGATGATCACCCATCATCAAAGGTAAAAAGATATTAAGTTGGGTTTTTCCTGATCAGTTTTTGTACAAGATACCACTTTGGGTGGCACTATAATTTAGAATGGCAATCTTATAATTTCTCTTAAGATAAAAATGGCCTAACGAAAAAGATTTTTAGCAAACTGAGACTATTTTACCGTGGATCTAGTTGTGACCATGATATATAAGCTTTCAAAGATTTTCAGTAGCTTAGTCCATGGATCAGCAAACTGGACAAACCTGACCCACCCTGTTTTAACTGCCCTCACACTAAGAATCTTTTTCCATCTTAACTTGTTGGAAAAAACCAAAATATATGGCACAGAGACCTTATGTAGCCCACCTCAAGGCTAGTTCATAGTAGGAATTGGATTAAAACAACAAAAAATCAAAACAGACCATAAAGTTTACTCCTTTTTGCCCTGTCCTATGTATTCTACTAAAAAGATACATGCATAAAAAAAGACAACAATATAAGAAATCCTTGCCAAGGGGCACCTGGTTGGCTCGGTCTGTTAAGCATCTGACTCTTGATTTGGCTCAGGTCATGATCTCACGGTTCATGGGTTTAAGCCCGATGCCAGGCTCAGCGCTGACAGTTCAGAGCCTTCTTGGGATTCTCTCTCTGCCCCTCTCACAGACGAGTGTGCACACACTCACTCTCAAAATAAATAAACTTAAAAAAAAAAAATCATTGCCGAATTAAACCTTTACCAAACTGTAATTTGATATAA
Organism: Neofelis nebulosa; assembly: GCF_028018385.1. Taxonomy (NCBI): domain Eukaryota; kingdom Metazoa; phylum Chordata; class Mammalia; order Carnivora; family Felidae; genus Neofelis; species Neofelis nebulosa. The sequence goes on along the minus strand of NC_080784.1, from coordinate 60,063,123 downwards.
AAACATAGATAAACATTAGAAATTTTCTCTAAAAAGTCAGTGGTTTAACATTTTTGGGAGAGCTTTCAACTTTTTTTTTTTACCACTTTCTGGATGCCAGTGTGCATCAGATCTCAGGATACATATGAGAATGAAGGTACTGAACAGTATCTAATTAACTTCCTTCTTGACAGACTATACCTTTTTGATAAACTACTTCCATGAGGATAATCCAATAATGAAAATAATGGATGTTACTTAAACCAACAAAGACACATTTCTAAACCAAGTGGCTCCTATATTGGGGGGAGAGGAAAATTCGTTAGAACATGAACAGTCACACCTAAGCATGGTACATGATTTTAAGTTATATGTGTAAGGCACAATATTCTATTCATACTACCTATTATTAAGAGTGGTAAAGAAATACTAGGGTTTTTAACCTCTGAATATGAATATGTTTGACTCAGTTGCACCAACTGTACAGAACGTATGCTGTATGTGAGATCACAAAATGTACTTTTGTTCCTTTTCCCACATTTGGTAGATCCGTATCACACTGACCAAATTACACTCACCACCTATGTTCCCGGCTATAAATAGGTGACATATTTATTGGTTTGAAACTTTTAAAAAGATTTTATATAAACTTCGTAAGCTTCCTTTTCTTGAGAAAAAAATCAGTGCCAGTCATTTCCAGGAAACAGATTAGGTCTCCATCAAAAACCTTCTTAAGGATGGAAAACAAGGGGTTCCTTCCTGCACCCAGGGAAGATGTAGCTGAGACCTTAGAATCTCACCACAGTGCTCCAGGCAGCTACTACAACTCAATTAGAGTTGGCGTGGAAGCAAAGACCTTCATATTTAAAGTTTATCCCTTTTCTGATGTCTTCTACTTTCACTTCAGGCAAGTCATAAATGGACTACAAAAGAATAAGCAATTTGTAACAATTACTGAGCTACTAAAATACTAAAGAACAGAGACGTAAATACTCAGCTCTCCACCAGTGTGAAGAAAAATATGTTCTTCTACCAATAAAAACTTCCACAAAATTTCACTTAACAGAAGCCCAAACTTAATACCTAAATGAAGTCTTAAATTAACTACTCAAAAATGTTTTAAATGTTACTATTCAAAACAATGATTTAGGAGCTTCAATACTTATTTTATCCTTTTTAAAAAAAAATTTTTTTTAATGTTTATTTTTGAGAGACAAGAGATCAAGTGCGAGCGGGGGAGGCACAGAAAGAGAGGGAGGCACAGAATCCCAAGCAGGCTCCAGGCTCCGAGCTGTCAGCACAGAGCCGGATGCGGGGCTTAAACCCACAAACCGTGAGATCATGCCCTGAGCTGAAGTCAGATGTTTATCCGACTGAGCCACCCAGGCGCCCCTTATTTTACCCTTCTATTACCACCAACTGGAATACCACCACTTGAGCCAAGCCACAGTGGCTGTGCCAAAGTAAAAGACAACTAGCTAAGCAGTTATTCTTTAATAATTTTTAAAATAAAAATTTTTGAGAGGGAGAGAGCACATGTGTGTGTGAGCAGGGAAAGAGCAGAGAGAGAGGGAGAGATTGAGAAAGAGATATTGAGAGAGAGCGAATCGTAAGCAGGCTGCACCCCAGTGCAGAGCCCAATGCAGGACTAGATCCTACCACTATGAGATCAGGACCTGAGCGGAAACCAAGAGTTGGACGCTAAACTGGCTGAGCCACCCAGGTGCCCCTAGCTAAGTAATTATTCTTTAGTTAGCAGCAAGCACTTTACAGTCAGCAAGACCCAAGTCTGAAATCCAGTTTCCACGTGAAAATGGAAATAAGACCTACTTTAAAGAGTGGAGTGAGGGTTACTATATATACATCAATTGATACAGTCTATATTTATGAATTGCTCAATAAATGGTTATCTTTATTTTTTTTAATGTTTGTTTATTTTTGAGAGAAAGCACAAGCAGGGGAGGGGCAGAGAGAGAGGGAGACACAGAATCCGAAACAGGCTCCAGTCTCTGAGCTGTCAGCACAGAACCCGACGCAGGGCTTGAACTCAAACACTGTGAGATCATGACCTGAGCCGAAGATGGATGCTTAACCAACTGAGCCACCCAGGCACCCCAATAAATGGTTATCTTAATTGCCAGGTTAGAATGTTATGTTTAAGCAGCTTCAAAAGGGAAACTGTTTGGAACAGACTACACTGTGATCTCCTGAACACTGTCACACATTAACATACTGCCAGTCAACTATACTTCCTGGCACAGTTACCTAGGCAAAAGCAAGATGATATCAGGTCCCTAAAAAAAAAAAAAAAAAAAAAAAAAAAAAAGAAGGAAAAAAAATATGTATTAGGTCCCTAACTTTATGCCTTGCTGCACTTCTCAATCAAAAATCATTAAACCACAGAAGGATCTAATGTCTAGAATGGTAGAAAAAAGTAGAGATAAATAAAAATGATCTTGGACATAATATAGAACCACAACCAGGGGAGGGTAATAAGGTTTACTCCAGGGTACTACAATTTAATACTTACCACGCCTTAAGTTTTAGTGACTCCTGTATCTACAACATTCTCAGCCTTTCCCAAACAAGACCATGATTCTACTTTATAAAGCTGCAAATGCACTAGCACACAGGTAGGCAGTAGAGCATAAGCAGAAGACTGAACGGTAAGTAGCTAGAGCCTATATGCCTTCCCCATTACAGATGGATCACCTCTGACTTCAAAGAGGACAGGGACAGAGTAGCCTGTCCAACAAATAAAGCGTGGGCTACCTATGTAATTAAATTTTTTCTAGTATCCATATTAAAGAAATATGTGAAACTAACATTAAGATATTTAACCCATCATATCCAAATAGTAGCATTTCAACATATAATCAGTATAAAAAATTTTCAGGTTTTAAAGTTAAATGAATTAAAATCAAGCAAAATTACAAATCTAGCTCCTCAACTGCGCTAGCCACATACAAAGTGCTCAGTAGCCATGGTGGCTGGTGCTTATCATATTTATTATACAGTTCAGCCATATTCATTTTCCCCATAGAAGTGCCCGAAAGTGGCAGGGGCATGGCAAAAACAGTTACACATGAATAGTCGTGATAGATGACATTCTAATCTTGGCTGGAGACTGCACAACAAGGTTTGAGAACAGCTGCTTTAGAGAACTGATTAAAAATGCAAATTTCCAAGTGCCAACCCCAGAGACTATAAACCAAGGTGCTTAGTTCTGTTCTGAGAAATGGATGACCAATATTATATGTGTTGGGCAGGAATACTTGGTTCTTCCTTGAGGAAGTGCTAATTCTGCTCTCTAAATATTATCCCTCTAAGAAAAGGATGGTAAATAAAGGAATGCCAACAAGGGTCTTCAAAGTAAGGGAATGGAGGAGAGGAGAAAGTTGAGAAGTGATTTTTTCCCCCTTTATTCAAAATAGCAATAAATAGATTTTGTGTATAAACAGTCCATTTTCAAAGAGTTTTTGTACTCATAAACAAAGTAGTTCAGGATCTCGGGCTTCTGAAAGCTAAACAGTCTTATATACAGATGAAAATTTTTTCAGACAGGACTAAATTTTGGGCAAGCACTATGCTAATAAGCACCTTACACACGCTTTACACTTCAAACAATAATTTGCTTAAGGTTACACAGCTATAAACCCATTTTTAATTCAGACGTGACACTAAAACCTGAGCTTGTTCTTTATCCCTAAGATTTAGTGACTGTCCCACAAAAGGCATACTTACTTACCTACTTCTCAATAGAAGGAAAACCTTCCTCATATGTTTATATAAGAAATACATTACCATCTGTTTCAGGGAGTTCTCTGTACCCAACATCATTTTTATCTACTGGGACAACCAAGCCTGCACCGTGGAAGGTCTTTGTCACAACCTAAATTTAGAAAAACATAAAATCAATTGGTAAACAGACAAAATAGACATGGTAGATAACGACAAACTCACCAAAATAAATGCATACATACAAACCCTCAACACTTTACAAAAATTTTTAATGTTTGTTTATATTTTGAGAGAGAGACAGAGCACAAGTGGGGGAGGGGCAGAGAGAGAGGGAGACGCAGGATCTGAAGCAGGCTCCAGCTTCTCAGCTGTCAGCACAGAGCCCTGAGCTGAAGTAGGATACTTAACCCGACTGAGCCACCCAGGCACCCCAAACCCTCAACACTTGTGTCCAAATGTAACACTGAATGACATTTTATTTCAGGAAATTTGGAGTCCACAGCAAAAATTTCTTCAAAATTAGCTAAAAGTCAAATCCACGAAGAAATGACAGAGCAATGAAACTGGCTTTTACTAATCGTGGCATCCACACAGAAGTCTGTAGCCTGATTTGATAAGGAGGAATGCCAATGCATCCTATCCAGAAGAGGCAAGCCAGAATATTAAGTTTCCTCTTAAGTCCATGTATTTTCTAGGTAAGAAGCATAAGGAACTGAGCCTAAGAGGACAAGGAATAGTTTCTCTTAGCAGGAAAATGTGGTGGAACAGAATTCCTCTTGTCCATCTTGCCAAGTTCAGGTCCCCCATTTTCACCTGGAAAATTCAAGCTTGTTTTTGCAAACTTCCCCCAAATAGAGCAGTTTCCAGTTTTGTGGTGCCCTTTCCAGAAGCACAATAACATAACTAGTGATCTTTTATTAAGCGGTAATCTTGAAAGACAAGAACAGGCCCAACCACAACTGCCACCATAACCCTTCCCATCGATATTCTTTTTATTCACAACAGTGGCCTTATTAGGTCTTTCCTCAACAAAACAACCACTTCAAATGTTACACTTATTTGTGCAGGCCAGTGAAAATCCCCAAGGCAGAAGGACACAAGCCCAAAACTTGTTCATTTTATTTTATTTTTTTTTTAATTTTTTTTTTCAACGTTTTTTATTTATTTTTGGGACAGAGAGAGACAGAGCATGAACGGGGGAGGGGCAGAGAGAGAGGGAGACACAGAATCGGAAACAGGCTCCAGGCTCCGAGCCATCAGCCCAGAGCCTGACGCGGGGCTCGAACTCACGGACCGCGAGATCGTGACCTGGCTGAAGTCGGACGCTTAACCGACTGCGCCACCGAGGCGCCCCAAAACTTGTTCATTTTAAAGTCTTCTCACCTAAGTCTCTATATCTTAAAACCTATTTCATATTTCACTCAGATGACCCCACTCTCTTGCACCTTTCATTATCTTTCTTGTTAAAAATTTTTTTTAATGTTTATTCATTTTTGAGACAGAGAGAGAGAGAGAGCGCGCGCGCACCTGCAAGTGGGGGAGGGGCAGAGAGAAAGGGAGACACAGAACCTGAATTAGGCTCAGGCTCTGAGCTACCAGCACAGAGTCTGACTCTGGGCTCAAATTCACGAACCATGAAATCACGACCTGAGCTGAAGTCGGACACTTAACCGACTGAGTCACCCAGACACCCCTCATTATCTTTCTTAAGTAACAGAAGGTACAGATTATTCAAAAGAAGTTCTCAGGAAACAGCTCACCATTTGGAAAAAAAGTCATATTTATATCTTACTCTTTATACCAAAATAATCTGCAGTTGGATTTCAGGATTAAATGTAAAAATAAAACCATAAATCTACTAGAAGAAAAGGCAAATATTTTTAATAATTTTAGAGAAGATTTATTTATAGATTTAACTACATAAAATTTAAAAAGTCATGTAAAAATCAAGAATAAAAGATACTCATAAAAAATACCTGCAATATATATAATAAAAATAAGATTAATGTGGGGTGCCGGGTGACTCACTTAAGCATCCGACTTCAGCTCATGTTATGATCTCACGGTTTATGAGTTCAAGCCCCACGTTGGGTTCTGTGCTTAGAGCTCAGAGCCTGGAGCCTGCTTTGGATTCTGTGTCTTCCTCTCTCTCTGCCCCTCCCTACTCATGCGCTTGCTTGCTCTTTCTCTCTCAAAAATAAACAAACATTACAACAAAATAAGAGTAATGTCTTCAAACTATAAAGGAGTCTTAAAAGGAAAAGACTAACATCCAAATTAAAACACAAGTAAGAAAATGTAAATTCTAACCCTGACAGAAAAATGGCCAAAGTTCAAGCAGTTCACCAAAGAAATACAAATGGCCAGTAGATAAGTGAAAAATATTTAATGTCCTTTATAATCAAAGAAATGCTTATAAACGACATATCATTTTACGCTCATGCAAATGGAAAAGGCTAATAGGGACTGCTAACACACAGCAGTGGCAAAAGTATAGGGAGAACAGGCACTCCTACATTGCTGGTGGGAATGTATGTACCCTAGCTTAACTTGTAGTGGGTAGTTTCGCAAACAAAGAAAATAAAAACTCCACAAAATGAAAAGCCAGCAAAGAAAAACAATACACACGCAGCCACTTTAAGCGACTATGGACCCGGCAATACTACATCTAGTAATTTCTGAGGAAATAACCAAATGAGTGTGCAAAGAAAGGTGTAATAGTTATATATGGCCAGGTGTGTCCTATTTGTGAAAAGTTTTAAGCAACCTAAACTATGAACATAGCACAGTGATCTACAGTCACTCAAATATTTATGAAATGGATCTTCAATTTAGCAATATGAAATGATAATCAATTTTAAGTATAAAAAAGGTCATAAAACAGTATTGATAATGAAAGAAAAAGAAAGCGATATAGCTACTAGCTTCATCTTCTACTCAGGCTAATGCAAAACAAAACCATGGGATGGATATATTTTCACATTTTTCATAGATGATTAACTGCACTAATTCTCCATAAAGAGGTATCAATTATTAGCAAAGCACCAGAATCCCAATTTTATTATGAAGACTAGGGCTACAAATTTAGGAAAATCTTGGGCAAGGGTGGGGGATATTCTGAGGCATCAGAATCAGAGGATGGAATGACAGAATGATGTACTCTCATTTTACAGCAACATTAAATCAGTGTTCATTTTAAAAAATGAAATCTAGGTATAAAGGTAAAATGGCATATGGCCAATCAGTAAGATGGTGTGGAAAGAAAGCTAAATATGAAAGACGTGAATTTGGGCTTCGGGTCACTTAAGATTTTCAACAGGGAATAAAGCCTCTGTAAACCTCGATTTACTGATCTATAACACAGGATGAGAATTCCTTTGCTGATTTGTTGCAGAGGTCGAATGAGGTAACTCCTAAAGGCTTTGTATTCCAAAGCACCATAAAGTACCATTAAGAATAAAAACAATGATTTCTAGTGTAGCATATAGTGCACTATTATGCCAGGATGGATATATTACTCTCATACAGAAGGACAAAATCACTAACTCACATATATGAGTGGAATTGAATTTTTTGAAACTAGAAATATATTAATTAACTGAATATCTGACAGTAGAACTTCTTTTTAATAGACAAGGAACCAAAAAGCAGAATCATCAACCTATTGTACTTGGGAGGATAAAATAATGGTTGTTTTTTAAGTTCTGTTTTTCCCTTTATGTTTTTACCAGTTAATGTTATGGAAAGAAAAAACATGTACTAAAAAGAAACCTCATGGGGAAGGGAGCCAGGATAAACATACCTATGAAATTTAAACTCCATTATATCTTATAGTTATGGAGAAGAATTAAATCTCATTTGAAATAAATTACAGTTGATGGTAGAAAAATAAAATAAGGCTCTGATGAAAGAATTTATTATAAGCTCTTCTGTCCACAAATATGCAGTAGTCAAGCAGATTAGGAATACATAATTACAAGGCAAGAAATGCTACCATTCCTGGGGTGCCTGGATGGCTTACTCAGTTAGGCGTGGGACTCTTGGCTTGGGCTCAGGTCATGATCTCACAGTTTGTGAGTTTAAGCCCCCATCAGTCTCCTCTCTGATAGCGCAGAGCCGGCTTGGGATTCTATCTCTTCCCCACCACCCCCCCCCCCCCGCCCCTCCCTTGTTCACTCTCTCTCAAAATGAATAAACTTAAAAAATTTTAAGGGGTGCCTGGGTGGCTCAGTGGGTTAAGCATCCGACTCTTGATTTCAGCTCAGGTCACGATCTTAACAGTTTGTGAGTCTGAGCCTGGCACTGGGCTCTGCACTGACAGTGCGGAGCCTGCTTGGGATTCTCTCTCACCCCCACTCCTCGTCTCTCTGCCCGTGCCCCGCTTGCTCTCTCAAAATAAATAAATAAACTTAAAAAAAAAAATACTACTGCTCCTTTTACTCATCAGGTAGGAGAGGCTCCCTATGTAAACTAGGAAGGGAAAATGGCAACATAACATCTTGAAGTAATTTAAAAATACCTCCATTGCAATGACTTTCATTCAAATGTACATTTTTAGAAATTATTTCTGGTCTCTAGGATTAAAGGAAGAATTGCTGAGACTGCAGTTTAGTGAGTGTAACTTGTCTGAGTATCACCCCTGCTGCAGAAGATTTTCAATGACCAAATAAATACATTTAACTACTTAGTTACCAGTACTAGTTTATCCAGAAATAACTAGAACTAAATTTGGCCTAGAACTTTCAGATGAACCGGCCACAGTAGATAATGCTGGGAGACGGGGGTGCCCTCGTTTCACAGTGGTAAATGTCCTTCTTCACCCGAGGTTATAAGAATAAAATCCTATAGAATTCTCATTTACCCCAAAGCAGAATTCTTCTGTCTTGTCCATTAACTTACTCTGAAATTTGTTAAGTGAAAAACCAAAAGGATTCAAAACCCAGAAGTCTTTGCCATTTACAAAACACTCCACTCACACTGCAGGTGTTAGAAGTGAAGCAAAAGGAAATGCTGATGGGGTCAGTAAGGAAAAAGGAGATAGGACTGCTTATACATACATTTGCTGCAAAAATGAACAAATCTTAATACACATTGTCTCTCAAAAGGAAGTACCTTTGAACCCTTAACTAAACCACTCTAAGGCAGACCTTTACAAAATTACTCCCCAGAAACACCTTGTATTAAAGCAACCGCCGTTAGCTATTAAAGAAATTTAAGTAAACGCAGTACACAAAGCTGCTTTCACTCAACTGTATGAAATGAGTAACTGGTAAAACAAGACGAAAAGAGTGAGAGGTACCGGCATGAGCTGGTAACCAGAGCAGCACTAGCCCATCCTGGGAAACAACTTCTGAGAACCACCCAAGCAGCCCTGCTCACGGGCTGTCTTCTCTCTAATGACCCAGACAGGGCAGCCCCACAGGAGCCCTTGAGGGGGTATCCAGCTCTTCTTAGGGTGGGGCAGGAGAAGAGAAGGCTAATGTGCAGGTGGGAAGGAATCAGGACAGGAAAATCTCTGTTAAAAAGCAAAACAGTCTGAGACTGACAGATTTAAACCATACTTTCTTATCTCTCTGTTTCATCTTCATGGTTCTCTGTTCCAGTGAGTACCCCAGTTCTCTGGCTGCTTCTGTGAGTTTTTCATCTATGTTTTTCAAGAGACTAGTTTTCTTTTTATCTGTTACTTCCTTAAGTTTTTTCATCAGAAAGAATCTGAAAAAGAAGTAAAAGCCCTCATTATTATTCAGGCCACTGTACTAAGTATACAGATCTTGGGAAGTTAAGGGAGTATGTTAGAGACCTCCAATTCCATGCAAGAAAAAGACTGCAGATTACCAACAGTTCTCTCAAATGTCTAATAGATTTCTTCAAGAGAAAAACAATTATTAATAAAAAGCTACCAGTCACAGAAACAGCAAGCATGATTCAAGTCTGCATTGTCTCTATAATGTATTGTCTCTATAATAAAGATAAAAGACTAGGGTGCCTGGGTGGCTCAGTCGGTTAAGTGTCTGATTCTCAATTTCAGCTCAAGTCATGATCTCACAGTTTGGGAGTCTGAGTCCCGCATCAATGCTTGACTCAGTCTGTCTGTCTGTCTGTCTCTCTCTTGCTCTCTCTCTCTCTCCCCCCTTCCCCTGCTTGTGCTCTCTCTCAACAATAAATAAATAAATACACATTTAAAAAAAGATATGAGGTATTTAAAAAATTGAGATTAGGGGGGCCTGGGTGGCTCAGTCGGTTAAGCGTCATACTACAGCTCAGGTCATGATCTCATGGTTCGTGAGTTCGAGCCCTGCGTCAGGCTCTGTGCTGACAGCTCAGAGCCTGGAGCCTGCTTCGGATTCTGTGTCTCCCTCTCTCTCTCTGCTCCTCCCCTGCTCATACTCGCTTGCGCGCTCTCTCTCTCTCAAAAATAAATAAAAACATTAAAAATAAATAAATACATTAAAAGGTGAGATTAAACCAAATTTAAGCCGTATTATTGATAATAACATACAGCATACTGCCTTGGAGAAGTGTGGTAGGACACAAGAAAATAGTATATGGATACCAAAAAGGATTTTTTAAAAGGAGCCAGAAGATACTTGCAATACTTAGGATCAGCAGACTTTTTCAAACTGTTATCTACAAATTTGTGTTAAGATAAATTTAGAAAATGTAAAAGGAAATAAAAGCTATTTTATAAGCTTATACAAAAGCACAATTCAAAATAATTTTAAAGTATGTGAAACATATCATACATCAATGCCAGTTAGGGAAATAGTTACATTTTATCATAAGCAGGTTAAGATTTTGCCAGCAGAGCAGAAGGTTCAGGGTAAATGCAGCAGGAAGCAGCACTCAGCTGGACACACAACTCAACCCCCGTCCTCTATAGCTACCTCCAGACTCTCAGAAGGAAACTTCCTTCTGTTTACTACTAACATCTGCCAGTTTGCTATGGCTGTAAAGAGTTTGGAACATTTAGAGTATTCTTATCCCCATTTTACAAATAAGGAAACAAGCACATAGGATAATCAACTTACCTAAATTCATAGAATTAGTATGAGTGGACTGAAGTGCAGAGAAGCCAAGACCACCAAAATCATTGTCTTCTGATTACAGCACACATATTACACCTAATGTTACCTTCAATCTTAACCAGCTGTGTATCAAGAGAATGTATTTACATTAACCATTATAAGCAAACTGATAATGTCAGTTCTAGGTAAATCAATCTTTATAGTCTTCCCTACCCTGTCTGGCATATGGGCATACAGGCCTTCAAGTACTCTGTGCCACTTGCTTTCATACTTCCATGCACATACTGTCCCCTTGCCTAGAACACTCTTCTTCCCGTTCTTTGTAGTAAGTTCTTATGCATTCATCAAGGTCTAGGTAAAATATCCTCTCGAAGACTTCCACCACTACTTAAGGTACTTACTATCTGTCTTCTCATACTTAATCACAGTATTATGACTATTTCTATATCAGTTTATTAGGCTTCGGTCTCTCAGCTTCAAACCTACTCTCCAATACTTTGCTTTGTGATGCCTAAAGTTGCAATATGCAAACAGAAACAATCACCTTAAACATTTGTACTCTGTTACGTTAAATCCAATGGGATACCTTGAACCCTGAATGAATCCTTCAGTGGTCTTTGCAAAATACTGGTTCACTAAGTTATGCAGATCTTACAAATATTGAAATTTTTCATTTTATCAAATTCTCTCCATTACAGAAATTGAAGACGACACAAACAAATGGAAAGATATTCTATGCTCATGGATTGTAAGAACAAATATTGTTAAAATGTCCATACTACCCAAAGCAATCTACAGATTTAATGCAATCCCTATCAAAATATGAACAGTGTTTTTCACAGAATTAGAACAATCCTAAAATTTGTATATAACCACAAAAGACCATAAATAGCCAAAGCGATCTTGAAAAAGAAAAACGAGGCTGGAGGTATCCCAATTCCAAATTTCAAGTTGTATTACAAAGCTGTAGTGATCAAAACAGCACAGTACTGGCACAAAAACAGACACAAATCAATGGAACAGAACCAAAATCCCAGAAATAAACCAATTATGTGGTCAATTATCTTCAACAAAGGAAGCAAAAATATGCAGTGGGAAAAAGACAGTCTCCCAACAAATTCTTTTACATGCAAAAGAATGATACTGGACCATTTTCTTAGGCCATATACAAAAATAAACTCAAAATGGCTTAAGGACCCAAACATGAGACCCTGAACCATAAAATTCCTAGAAAACAGGACAGGCAGTAATTTTTCAGACATCGGCTATAACAGCAGCTTTCGAGAGGTCTTCTGAGGACAAGGGGGAACAAAAGCAAAACTGAACTATTGGAACTCCATCAAAATAAAAAGCTTCAGCACAGCAAAAGAAACAACCAACAAAACTAAAAGACAACCTACAGAATGAGAGAAGGTATTTGCAAATGACATATCTGATACAGGGTTGGTATCCAAAATACATAAAGAACTTATAGAACTCAACACCGAAAACACAAATAATCCAATTAAAAAATAGGCAGAAGACATGAACAGACCTTTCCCCAAGGAAGACACAGAGATGACCAACAGACACATGAAAAGATGCTCAACATCACTCGCCGTCAGGGAAATACAAATCAAAACTACAAGGAAGGGTGCTTGGCTGGCTCATTCGAAAGGGCATGTAACTCCTGATGCCAGGGTCTTGAGTTTGAGCCCCATGTCGGGTGTAGAGAATACTTAAATAATTTTTAAAAACCTACAATGAGATATCGCTGCACGCTGCACAGAATGGCTAAAATAATACAAGAAACAGTATTGGTGAGGATGTGGATAAACAAGAACTCTCATGCACTGTTGGTAGGAATGCAAACTGGTGTGGCCACTGTGGAAAACAGCATGGAGGTTCCTCAAAAAAATTAAAAATAGAATTACCACATGATCCAGTAATTGCACTGCTTGGTATTTACCCAAGAATACTAATTTGAAGGGATATATGCACCTGTATGTTTGTTGCAGCATTATTTACAACAGCCAAATTACGGAACCAGCCTAAGTCTCCACTGATAGATGAATAAAGATGTGGTGTGTGTGTTTGTGTGTGTGTGTGTGTGTATACATATATATAATAAAATACTATTTGGCCATAAAAAAGAATGAAATCCTACCATTTATAACAACAACATGGATGGATCTAGTGGGTATAATGCTAAGCGAAATAAGCCGGGCAAAGAAAGATAAATACCATATGATTCCACTCATATGTGGAATTTAAGAAACAAATGAACAAAGGGGGGAGGGGGAAGCCAAAAAAACCTCCAGACTCAACTATAGAGAATAAACAGATGGTCACTGCAGGGGAGGTGTGGGGGAGGAGGGGAATATGCGAAGGGGATTAAGAGTATACTTATCTTGATGAAACTGAGTAATATATGGAATTGCCAAATCACTATTGTACACCTGAAACTAATATAACGCTGTATGTTAACTACACTGGAATTAAAATTAAAAAAAAAATAAAAATTCTATTACATCACAATGTGAAAAAAATCACGTTCATTAATATTACCACCATCTCACTAAAAAGTCTTCAGGTAGTGAGAAGCAATTAAGCTCACAACGGTGGTTACAAGCTTCCTTAATTCTAATTTTTGCTCTTGAAATCTCAAATTTTATCACTAACAACAAATACAGTCAGTTGTTTTCTTTGGCTCATTTGAGAAAATGTCTGCCAAACACCCACGTCAGACTATCCAGACTCTGTCAGTCACTCTCTCAAATAAACGAGAAAAGCTCAGCTCCCAACTGTATCTCTTAAGACCGTTTTCCTGGAGATAAACGTTAACATTTGAGGATGCAGAAGGGCTTTCCACGTGCTTCCCATCACATTACACAAAATGTTAAACAGATTGTGTACTCGATGGTAGAGATCTAATATCTTTACTGCTTCATCACTGACATTCTTAGATGACATTCACATTATATTACTGCTGTGAATGACAACGGTAAATCTGGTGTCATCACCTTGATTCCTGTCAAGGTATCATCAGTATTACCCACCATTACCTTTGTGCCACTGATGCAAAAATGACGTATTATCACAAATAGTTTTGACCTCAGAGTCCTCCTAAAAAAGCGTCAGGCACCCCTGGGAGTCTACATACCACTGTTTGATAACTGCTTTTCAGGTTCAAACCTGAATATACATCAGAACCTCCTGGGTTAAGGGTTAAAAGTACTTGGAGCTAGTGTTTGAAAAATCATTGCCTACAGTAACAAATCCATATGACCCTGTATAGAAAGGCAGGGTGGCAGAGACCATGGGGGCAGCAGGCAAGAAGAAAAAAGATTATTTAACAAGTTGACCCATGATCTATTGGCCACATTTATTCTTTTACTAAGTACCAAATGTTTTACACAGTATTTGTGCCTGCACAAAGTAAGCATTCATCAAATGAATGTTCATTCATTTCTTTTTTTTTTTTTTTTTTTTTTATTTATTTTTGGGACAGAGAGAGACAGAGCATGAATGGGGGAGGGGCAGAGAGAGAGGGAGACACAGAATCGGAAACAGGCTCCAGGCTCCGAGCCATCAGCCCAGAGCCTGACGCGGGGCTCGAACTCACAGACTGCGAGATCGTGACCTGGCTGAAGTCGGCCGCTTAACCGACTGCGCCACCCAGGCGCCCCATGTTCATTCATTTCTAATGCCCATTTACATTTAATTAAAATTACAGAAGTATAATTACAGATTACATTTAGATATACTTATAACATGTATTTAAAAAAAAATATTCCTGGAGTGCCTGGGTAGCTTAGTTCGTTGTGCGTCCAACTCTTGGTTCTGGCTCAAGATACGATCCCACAGTTTCCTGGGTTTGAGCTCCACATCGGACTCCATGCTGACAGTGTGGAATCTGCTTGGGATTCTTTTTCTCTCCCTCTCTTTCTGCTCCCCACCCCCCTACACTGTCTCTGTCTCTCTCAAATACATAAACTTAAAAAAAAAAAAGTTAAAAAAAAATTTCCTGAATGTTATTCGAGATGTACTGAAGTGGCATCTCTAGAAGTAAGACCTACAGAGCTTAAGGTGAAGTACTCTTAACCATAACTCATGAGGTCCTGATATGCAGTCAGGTTTAAAACCATTAACTAGCAGTTATCAAAGAATGGTCTGAGGACACTATGGGGTCCCTGAAACCTTGCAGGAGGTCTTTGAGGTCAAAACTATTGCTATAATTATTTTAGAGAAAAACAAAAAAGAGAGAGAGAGAGAGAAAAAAATCATTCTTTTTTTTAAGTTTGAGAGAGAGAGAGAGAGACAGAGAGAGACAGAGAGAGAGGAGAGAGCACATGCATGGAGGGCAGGGGCAGAGAGAGGGAGAGAGAGAATCTCAAGCAGTCTCCTTGCTGTCTGCACAAAGCCCAGTGTGGGGCTCCAACTCATGAACAGTGAGATCATGATCTGAGCCAAGATCAAGAGTCAGTCGCTTAACCAACTGAGCCACCCAGGCACCCCAGTATTAAAATTCTTTAATCTTTACTAATGTTTGGTGGCTGAATTTGCATCTTTTTGGTATTAAATTCTGCACAAAGAGAACTAGTTTCCCTGAGCATAAAAATAATGTTTATTACAAATAGTCTTCCTTAAAAAGATCTTACTCAGGCTGATAAAGAAATAAACTAAGTGCACTGATTGATTAGTTGATTTAAGTAAAGAAAGGTGCCAAAAAACTAAAAAACAGTTATAATACCTAAAAAGTATTCTAACCTTTTACTTCTAAACTGAGATAAATTATTGAAGGTAGAAAACATTCTTTGTGTGAAATAACATTAGGTACTCAAAGAGTTCCTGGTCTTCACCTAAATTATACAATTGTCACCAATTTTTGTTTCCTTTTTGGTGTTCTCCAATAAGCTAAAACAAAACAAAACAAAAAACAAAACAAAAAACCCCACAAAAACCAGAACAGTCTTGGATTACTTTACCACTGTATCTTTCTTTTTTAAAAAAGAATTTTAGGTGATGGGGCACCTGGAGGGCTCAGTTGGTTAATGTCCAACTCTTGATTTTGGCTCAGGTCTTGCTCTCATAATTTGTGAGTCTGAGCCCCGCATTAGGATGTGTGCTGACAGCACAGAGCCTGCTTGGGACTCTTTCTTTCCCTCTCTCTCTGCCCCTACCCCATTCACACCATCTCTCAAAATAAACAGACTTTAAAAAAAGATTTTTACTAAGACTAATGAAAAGTCCTGCATTTTTGCATACCGAATTATTTGTAGAATGAATAAATTATTTATGCAGCATCTACTGTGGGGCAGGTACTGTGCATAAGGAAAAGCCTCCACCCTCATGGAACTTGTATGTTAATGCAAGAGACAGGTAATAAGTAAATGGCTACAGTTTCTAATAAAGATACCACCAATTTAAATTGAATAATCTGAAGAGTTTAAAAGAATATATAAATTGTAAACAACAAGAAACACTGTGGAAAAAACTGGGAGGTATCAGAAAGACAAACAGCTTTTTTCTGACATCCACCATATAGTTGCTCTTTCAGATATACCAGTATGCAGGCAGCAGTCCAGAGAGGGCACCTGTTGACTTAGTTTGAATTGTTTACTGGAAATTTGCACTACTGAGTCACAGGGAATAGAAGTCTTTTCAAGTAGGGTATGAAAAGAGGTCACACAAAACATGACCTATTTATATGGAAGGTGACAAAGATTGCTTTCTTCATTTTATTACAATGTAAACTGCACAGCTGCTGCCAGACAGCTTCAAATCGAGTCTGTGGCTGGCACAGTATATGGACTGGCTCACGCAGCTCCATTCAAAGCCCCTTTCCCACAAGAGCTTGCTACATTTCCCACACTACTCTTCAGCTCCGGCTCCACAGGAGGCCTAGCTCCTCTCAAACAGATACAATTCCTTGAAATCTGAAAGGCAGAACAGATACCAGGTGGAGGCTGTGCGTCTGTTTCCAGCAGTGACTCGTTAGAGGCATCAGACTATTCAGGAGCAGCTACAGCTGAGATGTCTTCAGCTTCTATCTGGGCTGAGAGGCGGAGGCAGGGCAGCCCTTTTACTCCCACAGGTTCAATCACAGACAGTGACTGACGAGAATGACCTGTGGCAGCAGTTCTTGACCGCTCCCCAACAGCGGCACAGCTATAAACTCCACTGCCGAGCCAGCTCTGCCACACAACTGGCACGTCTGGAGGCTCCACTGGCCCTTCCAAAAATTTTATGAGCGCCCGACTTTATTTTCTTTAATTCCAGTATAGTTAACGTATGGTGTTATATTAGTTTCAGGTGTACAATATAGTGAGTCAGCAATTTATGAGCACCTGCTTTTACCGTATTAAATCTTTGAACTGTACACAATGGGTTCTTTTAATGGACTCTTAGTGATGGTGTTTAAAATAAAATGCTTAAAAATCTTTCGATTTTGCCATGGGACTAATGAAGTCAAGATTAGATAATATTTTTCTTAAAGTAATTTGTTTTATAAGATGGGTACTTTTTTGGTGAAAAGTAGCCAAATAGAAGTGTGGATACATGTCTGACTTCAGCTCAGGTCGTGATCTCACGGTTCGTGGGTTTAAGCCCCACATTGGACTCTGTGCGGACAGCTCAGAGCCTGAAGCCTGCTTGGGATTCTGTGTCTCCCACTCTCTGCCCCTCCACTGCTCACACTCTGTCTCTCAAAAATAAACATAAAAAAAAAAAAAAGTGTGGATAAGAATATCTGCAAACATCATGGAAGTGACCTCTTGAAATCTAAAATTTTGTAGTTACCTCAATGTGCCTCAGTGATGGACTGAGACAGTACAAAAAGTATAAACAAATATTATAAATAGGACAAGGATTAAAAAATTTTCTTACTTGACCGCAGCAAACACATTATCTCCACTTTGAACAATTATGCAGTTTTTCTTTGCTTCATTTGTACCAACATATACAGGAAGTTCATCAGGAGAATCCCTGTGTAAGCAAAAGATATTAAAAATTTAGTTGCCCATCATTTTATCAGGCAAATAGAATTTTAGACCTATAGACAATTTATGTCTGCAGGTTTTTAAGAAATTGGGACAAATTTGCCACGTTTAAGCTCTAAGTTTCTTAGGAATATCTCCAATAAATCTTGCTTATATAACAGATCTAAAATTAAAATTCTTAGGACCTAGTTACTTTTATATCTAAATACAAAGAAAGGGGGAATAAAGCCTGTCAAAAGTAGGGGAAATTACACACAATCCTCTCCACCTTAGTTTTATAGTCTGTGAAAAAAGGTAGAGAAACAAAAAGAAACAGGACAAACAGAATTGTAAAACATGAGAAGGAAAGGGATACAATTCATACATATAATCAAATCATTTTACTTTACAATAAAGGATACCAATACACAGCAATGAAGTGACTCAGCCAAGGTCCTAGTAAATTAATGGCAAAGCCAGAAGCAGAATCTATGTAACCCAATTCCCAGCCCTTTGTGCATTCTACAGTACCACACTTCTCACTAGGCAGGTTTCCTCTACTTCCTGTATTATCCCACAGTGAATCTTCAAACAGCATCTCTACTGATAGAAGTGGCCAAGGTATTTTTTCTCTCTCAAGGTACTTCTATTTCTTAATAGTCTAAGCATTTTGCATATCCATTTAATCCTTTTAACATTCCCATTATGTTAAATTATGTACAGATTATTATCTGTATGTACAATTATTATCCTCATCTTACTAGAGGAAACTGGGTAAACAGAAACCGAGTCATAGAAAATCACAATCATTAAAGGTGGCTGGCACATGGTCACTCAGATAATAGAACCAGTCTGACTCCATAGCACATTCTTATTTCTATGGCCCCTGGAAGCACAGGGCTAATTTAAGCCATGGCAGCTGCTCTAAATTAACTTTCTTGGGCCACAAGAGTGTTTCTGAACCCAAAAGGTAAACAAGTTTATAACCACAAAGGAAAAACCAGTGAGGTTCAACCCTGAAGAATTCACTCATCTTAGGGTAGGCTACAATGATATTATCAAGAACATTAAATGCCTATGTATCCACCAAAAAGAGGAAAACATGCCCTTCACCTTGAGTCCAGTGAATGTCTACTTATATTCTTATATTATGTATACAACCTAGTAGCTGTATTTGACAGAAGAAAAGATCCTTTACCTGAAATACCCCATGTGGAACTGAGTTTTATTATCTCCAATAATAATGGTCTGGAACTCAGGAGGATCATAGTAAAATCTCCAGTGAAGGTTAAAATTCAGGTTTGCTGACTTTTTCTTCATTTTATGTTTTCCGGCAAGGATATCATAAGGACCCACTAATCGAAGTCCAAGGCTTGTGGAAAGTGAATCTATAAAGTAAGTTTATTGAGACAATAACTTTCTGAAGGCAGACAGGAAAGGCCTTTCATTCGTAAACTATTTCTAAGAAATTTTCTTAAAAAAAAAAAAAGCTTCTAAAATCAAAGAACTTCAGTTACATTTGAAGACATACATAATGAAAAATCAGAGCAATGAAAATGTGGCACTCACATTTAAGATTCTCTCTTAAATTTACAACTGATTACATTTCAAACATTTCTGCTGTCTCTTATTTTAGACAAAGCCAGATTGTTTTGTATTCTCATGGGCACATTAGAGCTTCAAGTACTTACACTGTCTCATTATTATGTTGTTATTAGCCTCAAATGTTTGTAGCACACCCATATTAAGGAAGAAATAAGATGGACAGTAAGTGAATGTGCATGGAGGGTAAATAATTTATTTAATAAAAAATGTATTTAATGAAAACATTTCCTTTCCCTTCCTCCTACCCCTCAGCCAACTATCACTCTCAATTCCCTTGCCTTTGGCCAACCCTAAATCTGGATGATTGCATCTCTTCTCCAACCACAGATCACAAAGGGAGAATGCTAAATAAAACCAGTCAGTGTGCATGTCAAACATATCTTTTTGTATCAGATGGGTCCTTGTTGCTGCTTTAAGAGAGATTAAGCACTCCAGGCAGGACCTGGATATGTAAGGAGATGGGGATTGAGAGAGGAAGAAAATTCTTGGAAGAGGTGACAATACAAATAAAGGCATAGAAACAGTTTATTCAGAGGGGAAAAATAGTTCAGCTTATTTGGAACTTAGGGTAGCATACACTGATTTTTTTTTAAGTTTATTTATTTTGAGAGGGGAAGAGGAGGGGCAGAGAGAAAGAGATGGAGAGAGAGACAGAATCCCAAGCAGATTCCATGCTGACAGCTCAGAGTCCAATGCGGGGCTTGAACTCAAACTGCAAGATCATGACCTAAGCTGAAATCAAGAATGGGACACTTAACCAACTGAGCCACCCAGGTGTCCCTACGCTAATTTTTAAAGTAACAAAAAACTAAAGTCATCCATCTTATTAGCCAGTTATAACAAGGTTAATAGTCTGATATACAATAACAAGGTTTTCCTCCTTCTATGAACATATAGATATTTTAAAGACAATCATGCTGTTTTATAATGGTTGTTTTCCATTCTGCCCTCAAACTTTCTGAATATTTTTCCATGCTATCAAAAATTTTTTCCTAATCTTTAATAGCTGTATGATATTCCATTATTGAGACATTAACCATTTCTAATTTTTTTTACTCTAAACAATGCTTCAGTGAACATCTTTGCTAATACATGTTGTACAATCATATTTTTAGAAAAGTTGCTGCACACTTTAAGTGTTTTGCTATATTGCCAAAATTGTTATCTACCAATACACATTTCCATCAGTAGTATACGGGAGTGCTTCTCTCCCACCTGTTAAAACAGCACAAAATGGTGAAAAGTAACTCTGTCACGATTACCAGTTTTTTGTGCATTCTTTCACAGACAGTACATAAGCACAGAGAAAGTACATAGGAATACGTGTGTCCTTGACTTCTAAAAAATATATATGAACGGGATGGGGGTGGTCACCTGGGTGGCTCAATAGGTTAAGCGTCCGACTGTTGATCATGATATCACGTCATGATCTCACAATTTGTGAGTTTGAGCCCCGTGTCTGGCTCTGTGCTGGCTGTGTGGAGCCTGCTTGGAATTCCCCCTCTCTTTCTGCCCTTTCCCTGCTTGTGCTCTCTCAACATAAACTTAAAAAAAAAAAAAAATACAAATGGTAGCATACTCTACACATTTTTTTTTCACTTGACATATTTTAGGCACAATACTTTATTATATAAAATCTACCTTGTTCTTTTAAAACTATGAATATCCACCGATAGATGTGTTACTGTTTAAGCCATTTCCCACTTTTGTTTCAATAAATTTGATTGAAATGAACATTTTTAGTTCATCTAGCCGCCAAGTTCCTAGAACTGCTAAGTCATACTAAAACTCCTGCAACAAATCAAAGTACTTGTTTTCCTTTAAACCCTCATCAAAGCATGTTGTGAAATTGTTTACCTTTGCCAGTATAACAGGGGATAGTCACATATTATAGCATTATTTTTCTATTTCTCTTAGAAATATCTTTGAAAAAGTTCCTTTTCAATGAACTGTTTAGATCCTTGCTCCAGTTTCCTACTGTCTTCTCCACTCGGAGAAGCAGAATGATTCTGGAGCAACTCACCAGCTGGCTTTTCAGGATCAAGCTCTTCACAGAACTTCCAGAAGTGATAGAAATCTTCAGGCAGAGAAAGCTTATAATGATTTTCTACTTCTTGTCGAAGGTCACTGGAGACATCAGCTTCACAGGATTTACTCTTCTTCACATCAACTGTGTTTTCACACTGAAAGTCAGTACACAAAACTTTGTTTCTCCAAAAGTAATTTTGGCAGCTTTCCTTGCATAACAATATTGCTCATTTCTGTTCACCCAACTCTGAGATATACATTTTCCTTAAAACTCTACAAATGGTATTTCTGAATAAAATCTAGAGATTCTTTTGGGCAAAGAAAAAAGGAAAACGGTTTATAATATACAGCGGTCAAGAAGGATACACACAGTAAGTCTTTAAGTATATTTCTCTAAGATAATGGAAATACAGAAAATAAAAAAAAAAAAAACAAGTATAAAAGGTAAAGAACAGGAAGGGGAATAAGGAATAGGAAGGTTTTGCCTTCTTTGGGTAAATAGGTCATCATGCCCTTTAAGTAGATTCAGTGATCACACCGGAAGCCAACTGCAGAAATAATTAGATAAAAGGGGATTTACTAGCTAAAACATTTCAGAAAAAGGTCTTTAATACCAGGACTAAGTTATGATACTCATCTTTTAATATCCCTGCAATATGGTCATTATGTAAGTATGGTAGGTTTTATAATGTCTACTTGATGAATTTCCATAAAGGTTATGGTTAGTTGGAGGTTATGCTTAGTTGAAGGTTACGTATCTTTAGTTTTCTCAGTAGCAGTTTTTTTCTTTCTGGGAACCTCGATCCTTTCTTTTTGGATTAAGTTTCTTTTTATTCTTCCTTTCCACCTGTATCAGTGCTTTTCAATTAGGAGCGATTTTGCCTCCCAGGGGACACACTTAGTCATAAATTTAGGATAGGGTGCCACTGACATTCAGTGGAATAGAGGCCAGGGATGCTGTTAAGCATTCTACAATGCACAGGGTCAGCTCCCTTAACAAACACTTACCAGGTTCAAAATGTTCATAGTGCAAGGCTGAGAAATTCTAACCTAGACATTTCTCAGATTTTATTTTCCCAGTAGGCTCAAGTTTATTGATGTTACTTTATGTATCAAAGTCTATAAAATTTATTTATGAATCAGTTGACACACACAAGAATGTTCTTGGGCCGGCTCAATCGGTTACGTGTCCAACTCTTGATTTCAACTCAGGTCATGATCTTACAGTTTGTGAGTTCCAGTCCTGATGGGGCTGTGTGCAGCCTGCTTGGAATTCTCTCTCTCTCTCTCTCTCTCTCTCTCTCTCTCTCTCTCTCTCTCTCTCTCTCTCTCCCCCTCCCCTGCTCATGCACAGACACGTACTTGCTCTCTCAAAATAAACATTTAAAAAAAAGTTCTTGATAGCGCTGTTTCTAAGAGTAGGAAACGCAACAAATGAAAATGCCTATTGACATGAGGATGTGAGGTTATAGGACTTCAAACAGTGGAATATTCTGCTTAGTGGAAAGAAAAATATAGCCACACAGAATATAGATCAGTCTTAATGTTGAATGAAAGAAAAAAGTCCTTGAAGTTTATATGCAGCATGATAGCCTTTTTATGACACTCAAAAACAATAAATAAGTTTGAGATAAAGCTATAAAAAGAAGGCAAGACAAAACATAAAATTGAGGATGGTAGCTACATAAATAGGGGTGACAGGAAGCCAGGCAGAAAAGATAGATGATGAACACAAGTATAGCTATTGTGTTTTAGTTCTTGGGTAGGGCAAAGGGTTCAGATATTTTTTATATTATTATTAAATAAGGTAAAGAGGACTATGCATTGACCAATGATTTTTTTTTAACGTTTATTTATTTTTGAGACAGGGAGAGACAGCATGAACGGGGGAGGGTCAGAGAGAGGGAGACACAGAATCTGCAACAGGCTCTGAGCTGTCAGCACAGAGCCTGATGTGGGGCTCGAACTCACGGACCGCGAGATCATGACCTGAGCCGAAGTCGGATGCTTAACCGACTGAGCCACCCAGGGGCCCCGGTCATAAAACAATTTAAATTGAAGAAAAAGGCTATTGAAATATGCATCAAGGAGCACCTGGGTGGCTCAGCTGGTTAAGCATCTGATTTCAGCTCAGGTCATTATCTCATGGTTCATGAGTTCTAACCCCACACTTGGCCTCTCTGCTGTCAGTGCAGAGCTCGATTTGGATCCTTTGTCCCCCCTGTCGGCTCCTCCCTTGCTCCTGCACTCTCTCAAAAATGAATAAACATTTAGGGGTGCCTGGGTGACTCAGTCGATTAAGAGTCTGACTCTTGATCTCGGCTCAGGTCATGATCTCATGGTTCATGAGCTGGAGCTCCACACTGGGCTCTGCACTGGTCAGCGTGTAGCCTGCTTGGAACTCTGTCTCCTTTTCTCTGCCCCTCCCCCGCATGTGCATGCTCTCTCAAAAGAAAAATTTTTTTTTAACGAGTAAACATTAAAAAAGAAAAGAAGGGGTGCCTGGGTGGCCCAGTTGGTTGAATGTTCGACTCTTGATTTTGGCTTGGGTCATGGTCTTGCAGTTCCTGAGTTCGGGCCCCACATCGGGCTCCATGCTAACAGTGTGGAGCCTGCTTGGGAATCTCTCCTTCTCTACCCCTCCCCTGCTTGCTGTATCTCTAAATAAATAAACATTTAAATACATTAAAAAAGAAATATGGATGCAGAAATGAATGTTGATAATAATAGTAAAGATAACAGTAAAAATAATAAATAATAAACGAAACTTATCATGCACTTACCATGTGCCAAGTCACTGTTCTAAGCACTTTCTATAAAGTAACTCATTCAATCCTCACAATTGCCTTATGAGCTAGATACTATTATCCACATTTTACAAATGAGAAAAATGAAGTAACTTCCCTTACATCCCTAACTGAAAGTAGAATGGTTAAACCCAGATCAGCTGGCTCCAGAGCACAGATTCATCCACTTTATGCTGCTTCTCCAATTACATACAAAAGAGTAAGAACATATGGGCACCTGGGTGGCTCAGTCAGTTAAGCATTGGACTCTGGCTCAGGTCATGATCTGGCAGTTCGTGAGTTCAAGCCCTGCCTGGTCTTTGTGCTGACAGCTCAGAACCTGGAGCCTGCTTCAGATTCTGTGTCTGCTTCTCCCTCTGCTCCTCCCTTGCTCAAGCTCTGTCTCTCTCTCACTTAATAAATAAATAAGGAACTGGCCTAAGTCCTGACCTATCCTCCCTTATGTTTTCACAGCAGTCTTTGGTTATGCTTTCAAAGACTGGCTCAAACTTAAGATGTTAGAAAGAAAAGCCTTAATCTACCTTGCTGAAAGACAGTTTTGCCTAATGGTTAGGTTGCCTGGATTGACTCTGGACTCTTCTGCTTTCCAGCTCTGTCACCTTAGGGAAGTCATTTAACCTGTGCCTTATTTTCTTATCTACAAAAAGGGCATGTAATACCTACATCACAGGTTTGTTAGGAGGAATAAGCTGTTTGTGAAAATACACAGTAGTTGTAGCAGATAATAAATACTAGCTATTACTGTTAATTATGGTCTCTATAAATTCATTTTCATCTTTGTTTTATTTCTAATACTATCACTCAAAGCAGTTTACAGCACCTTCAATGGGAGATAAAGATTTTTTCAGCTTTGTCTTACCTCACACACTAATTTAGTAACCTCAAATCCCCAATAACTAGAATTTAGTGCAGCTGTCCTCTTCATTGGCTACACTCATCCTTTACCCCTGTGTTCCTAGAAAGCATGACCCAATACAAATAATGCTCAGGCCCTCTAACAATTAAGCGAACACTGTCCTGCTTTATCCAGTTTATAATCCAGAGGGAGTCATTTTTCTGAAAACTTTCCTTATCACAATGACATTTCTTTCCTGCCTGAGTCTCCTAATTGCTACAGCAGTAAGGAACTTCTGAAATCGTAGAACAGGATGAGAATTTGCATTTAATTTATGCCCCGCCCCCATTAGTGCCTTTATAATCAGGTCCCTCCTTCCCATCTACCAGACTCCAGTCAGGCAAAACTCCGCTGTGCCCAAACATCCTCTACACTTATTTCTCTTTTATTTCTTATCCCTTTTTTCTCTCTTTGCCTTAAAAAGCTATTTCCAGCTTAAGTTGCCCTAAAAGATTTCCTTAACAACCTCCTGGGACTCAGATCCTCCTTCCATGTTTCCCCAGCACTTTCTACGCAGCAGCGTTACAATACCAAACAACAAAAAAAGTTAAAGTAAAATGTTCATTTGTGCCAAGTTGGGGGCCATACATGGGGGCAGTGGCAGCATGATTCATCCTGAAACCGCGGCGCCCAGGCAGAGCCTGGCATATAATCAGTTTCCAATCAACATGTTGCTGACTGAACGACTGAACCACTGGTTGTCTTACGCGGCTTCCCCCAGGAACCGCAGCACCGGGAGGAGCGCACAAGAGGAGAAAGGACTACTTCTCTGGTCCAAACCCCAGCAGAGCGGGAAATAGCAGCCAGGGCAGACAGTCGTTCCCAGGCACACAGCAACCACTCAATGACCACTGGATAAATGCAATGTGCTGCCCCTTGGTGCCCTAGCTATTACCCAGAGAGCTCGGCAGAGCTCACACACCCACTGTGGCAGTACCTGCTGCCCCTCCCCGCCGGCTCTGCGTTTCCCGCCGCCGCCGGCCATTCTGTAGTCGCAGTGCCTGTGGTGTCCCGCGTCCCGCCGTTGCTTCCGAGCGCCGCCAACTGCTTCCGGTTCAAGAGACACCAATCAGAAACCCTGCACTGCCAGGGCCACGCCAGAGGGAAAAGCCTCAGCCGTTGCCCCGCCCCGCCCCGCGAGGCCCGAGAGGAGGATGGCGGAGGCCCCGCCCACTTTCCCACCGAGCGCGGGGGGCGGTGCCGCTTATATCCACCCTTATTGCCTCACCGCGCAAGCTGCTGTCGCGCAGACTAGCTGCAGGGATGCTCCTGAGACTCCAGTGTACCGAATTTGGATCCGTTAAGGTGATCCGGACTTCCTCTTTAGGTGTTTACTAGTGTCAAGGCTGGATGTATGGCACTGCCATCACCCAAACCCTCGTTTTTCCTTGATTTATATTTATTTAAAGCATTAAATGTTGTCTTCCTCTTTTCCATCTCTCTACCTTCTCCACTATACTATTGCTACCTAACAGTAACTCTTATTCTTAATTATCTCTCAGAAGAAAATCAGTTTCTCTCATTCTTTCTTACAATTTGGATTGTGTTCTCTACACCCTGCTATGCAAAGTGTACCCCCAGGAGCATCAACATTAGCATTTTGAGGAGAGCTTGTTAAAAATTCGGGACCTAGGGTGCCTGAGTGGCTGAGTCAATTAAGCCTTTGACTCTTGGTTTTGGCTCAGGTCATAATCTCACGGTTTGTGGGATCCAGGTCCATGCTGACAGGCCACAGCCTGCTTGAGATTCTCTCCCACTCTCTCTGCTCCTCCCCTGCTCCCAGGTGTGCATTTCCTCTCTCTCTCTCTCTCTCTCTCTCTCTCTCTCTCTCTCTCTCTCAAAAATAAATGAACTTAAAAAAAATTCAGAATCGCACACTTACTTTCTCTAAAAGATAAATGAACTTAAATTCAGAATCCCACACTTACCGAATCAGAATCCGCATTGATGCGTGTGCACATCAAAGTTTGAGAGGCACTGCATGCAAATGATCTCCTGGTGCCTCCTCCAGTGCTGCCATTCTGGCAGGTCTTCTGCCTCATTCCTGAAAGGATTCTCTATTTCCTGACTGTCTATCTTCCCTTTTCTTGATTTTATACCATAGCTTTGTGGAACCTATCCTCCGTGAGTGATTCCCTCCCCCTTTTCATTAGACCTCGCATGTCTGTACTGTCTTTATTCTGGCTGAGTATGAATTCTCTGTTGAAAATAATTTTTAGTCAGAATATTAGAGGCCTTGCTTCACGATGTTTTAGCTTGCTTCACGATGTTTGTCATTACCTGATGATTCCTATTCTTTATAGGTAACTTTCTTTCATTTTAAAAAACACAAATTTATTATCTTATAATTCTGGAAGTCACAGTGTAAAATCAGTCTCACTGTGCTAAAATCAAAGAATAGGGACACATTTACCTACTTCATCCTCAAGTAATTTCTTTATGTGTAACCTGTTTCTGTTTTGTTTCATCTCAAGAAGTTTTAGGATTTTCTCTTTATTCCCAATGTTCTCAGACACCATCACGTATCTTGGTTATAGGTGTTTCCTCATTTTTATGGAGCTGGTATTTGGTAGGTTGTATTTGATCTTGAGACATATGTCTCGGTTCTGGAGATTTTTCTGGTGTTATCTATGGCTAATTTTCTCTATCGTCCCCCTCCCTCATTGTATGTCTTCTTTTTCGGAAATTCGTTATTCAGATGTTTGACCTTCTTGAATGATGTTTTTTCTTATTTGTCTGTTCTATTTTCTATCTCCTTTTTCTTCTTGTTCTACTTTCCGGATAATTTTCTGGATTTAATTAGACAAATATATCAAATTATTATTTTGGTTTTTTTTAATGTTTATTTTTGAGAGAGAGAGAGAGAAAGTGTGTGTGTGCAATTGTGGGAGGGAGACAGAGCATCCAAAGCAAGCTCTATGCTGAGAACAGAGAGCCCAATGCAGGCCTCAAACTCACGAACCCAGGAGATCATGACCTGAGCTGAAGTCAGACTCTTAACTGAACCACCCAGAAACCCTGATATCAAATTATTATTATTCTTTTATTATATAGGCATGCCTTGGAGATACTTTGGGTTTGGTTCCAGACCATGGCAATAAAGCAAATATCACAATAAAGTGAGTCAAATGAATTTTCTGGTTTTCCAGTGCATATAAAGTTAGGTTTATACCATACTATAGTCTACTAAATATGGAATAGTATGATGTCAAAAAAATGTACACCCCTTCATTTAAAATATTTTATTACTAAAAAATGCTAACTATCATCTGAGCTTTGAGTGGAATCTTTTTGCTGGTGGAGGGTCTTGCCTCAATGTTGATGGCTGCTGATGGATCAGGGTAGTGGCTGTTGAAGGTCGGGGTGGCTGTCGCAATTCCTTAAAATAAGACAACAATGAAGTTTGCTGCATCAGTATGTTGCTGGGTGAACTGGGGACATCTCTGGGCCCTGAGGCCTCTGCCCAGACCATGCCCAGGATGTTGCTGGCAGCTCTTGGTCTCATTGCAGGAAAAGAATTCAAGGATGGACCAGACACATTGGTTGAGTGGCACAAGTGAAGAGTCTATAAAAGAGACAGTACACTCTGGAGATGTGAGGGTGGGCAGCCTCAGGGAGAGCTGCCTCCCCAGGACTGGTCTCTATCCTTTATTGACAGTTGTTAACTAAGGCGTGGAATATTTATTACCTGGGTAGGGGATTTTTGGGGAGCAGGGTTTCATGTCTTTTCTCCCTTACTTGGTCAGGGTCTCTGGCCTTCTTTATCTTGGGTCTGTCTGGTTTGATCTAGCTCCTTGTGGCTTTGTTTGTGAAATGCTACCAGGACAGGTTGCTAACTTTTCTGATAAAGGGCCTTGACTTCTCCTTTGCTGGCCTCCAGGCATCCTGGGAAAGTCTAACTACCTGCCTACTCTGGAATTCCCCCCTCAAGGGCCCTCTGGGCCCTCAAAATCTTTCAAGGGAAAATGGGTGACAATCCATCTTATGTAACTACTTCATGCTGGTATGGGGCATTGACCCTGCCAGAGGACTCCAGAAGTCCTTGCTATCTAGGTTTTAGGAAACCTGGAAGGACAGTGGAGTAGAAGGAAGCTGTAGATTGTTCAAGGGGGTGTTGGTAGGCTTCATCTTCATGGGGGATATAGGTTGGAATGCCTGGTACATCATCATCTGGAGATGAGATTGTTGGAGTCTGGAAAAGACAAATATGACAAGAAAGTTAAACAAACAAGGTCCAAGAAATAAAAGTGACAATATAGCCACTAGTGGACCTAAAAAGGGCAAGAACCAGGGGATAGATGGAAGCACCTCACATACAGCATTCCAAATACCACTAGAAGTATCAGCTGCTTTGGTCATTTGATGGAGCCTTTTGGCTTGGTCATATAATTTTCAGATGTTGTCTTCCATCTGTCCAGTGCTGTTGGCGTAAGTGCGACATATTCTGTTAATGACAACACATACCACGCCTTGTTCAGCCGGTAAGTAATCCAAAACCAGCCTGTTGTCCAGAACCACACTGGCCAAAGATTGGTGTGGCTTGGAGAGATCTGAGCAAGTGGATGCAGTGGTAAAAGTGAGTTTATCTAACATTGCTGTCAGATTTTGAAGAGTGGTTTCATGATATACAAATCTCCCACAAGGGGGGCGCCTGGGTGGCTCAGTCAGTTAAGCGGCCGACTTCGGCTCAGGTCATGATCTCACGGTCCGTGAGTTCGAGCCCCGCGTCGGGCTCTGTGCTGACTGCTCAGAGCCTGGAGCCCGTTTCCGATTCTGTGTCTCCCTCTCTCTGACCCTCCCCCGTTCATGCTCTGTCTCTCTCTGTCTCAAAAATAAATAAACGTTAAAAAAAAAAATTAAAAAATTAAAAAAAAAACCAAAACAAAAAAACCCCCAAATCTCCCGCAAGGGGCTAGCACCAAGGGTACCTGCTATTCCAGCCAATACAAGGCCTATTGCCCTTCAGGCTTTAATGTGGGATCAGGTAGAATTACATATGCAGACTCCTGGGGGAACCACATACCCCGGTGTGTAACTGCCCCAATGTTTGAGGTTATCAATGCAAAGAAATCCTTAGGCCAATACGGGTTGGGTAAAGATTGGCTCTTGTGGGTTGTGAGAAGGATGTCCACAGATAAGGAGATAATTGGGAGGGGCATGTAAGGTTATTGGATAACTCACTATTTCCAGATTCTGGAGCTGCAGGACCCACCTGGAATAGTTATTGTGTATGCAGTGGGGGTGGAGAAGTTCTCCTTTTATTCTAGGGAACATATAAATGTAATTGAGAAGGGTAAAATTAGAATCGTTGTCAATGTGGAGTGGTGTCCACGTGGGCCATGATCTAAAACATGGGTATAATATTGGGGTTTCGTGTGGATAGCCGGATCTGGCACAAGTCCACTGGGTGGTATCACAATCTGCATTATTTTAATTTTCTTAGCAAGCATACTACGTTTTGTACTCAGCACATTAAACTGAGATATTGGAAATGATTTGATGGTCCAAGAATCTTGAGTTATCCTGTGAGGAGGTGGTGTTATTTGCAGGTGACCTATCTTTTGGATTTGTCTGTGATGTTATTTGGCAGCATGGACTCAGAACTTAAGTAAAATCAGGGACTAATTCCTGAGATGTCTCAAGTAATGAGAGTGGATAAGTCCACACATGTTCCAATTTGGGTCAACAAGCATCTCTTCTAGGGGAAGAGAACTAGGCCCAGTATAGTTTTTTTTTTTGGAGGAGAGTTATAGTGGGGAGAATGAATGAGATAAAACAAGGTGTAAGAAGTGTCTTCTTGAGAATGTAAATGGCAGATCTAACAGCTGGAAAGGTTATTCCCCTGGGAGATGATTATGTTGGAAAGATTTATGAGAGAGTTTTCCCTCTACCCCTGTGAACCTGTGCAAGTTAGAGCGGTGGTGAGAATAAGATAAAATGTGATTTTTAGGACTATGTCTGAGGATTAACAAGGAAATCAATTTAAAGGTCCATGTAGGCAAAGGTTTGCAATGAGGAGAAGCAGTAAAAGAAAAATCAAGGCAATAGCTAACAATACAAAACAAATATTCATAGTAAGATGTCAACCACTTACCTTTTTGAAGATGTCATGTAGATCTTCCACAGGCTTAGGAATAGGATGGAATTTCTTTAGTCTTTGGTTGTGGGGAGCCTGGAGCCACTGGTTTTATTCTATACAAACTAACCCAGCTAGTTACACCTTGAAGCTTCACTGCTGTTAGCGTGCGAAAAAGTCCTTAGCATTGGGACCTGGCAGAGCCCCTTTCATTTGGGGTCTAATTGATCTGAAAGTGAGCACTTCCACCAAGTTTTTAATAAAATCATGTCCCTTGTCCCCTGGCCTGGTCTGGGCAAGGACAGGCTCTTTCTTAGGCATGAGCAAAACTTTGTTGCTATAGTTTATGATACCCTGCTGTATCTGTCCTAGATCGATTAAATGTTTTATAAGTCCATGCGTTTCTGAATCAAGCAGCAGATCTGCTGTAAAGAAAGCTCTCCCATACAGCATTTCAAAGGCGTTAAGTTGGAGACTCTTTTTGAGGCCATTCTCATTCTCAAGAAGGCTATGGGCATGAGTTTTGTCCAGGATTCTGAGGTTTCCTGGCAGTTTGGCCAAGATTGTTTTAAGGGGTTTGATTAAATCAGCCAACCTTTCCTGAGGATTGGAATCTCCAGGCAGCATGGAGGTGGTAATGAATTCTCAAAGCAAAAAACAACAGTTGAGTAAGCTTTGCAATAAAGGATGGGCTATTATCACTCTATGGAGACTTTGGAAGCCCAAAGCACAGGATAATTTCCTTTAATAGGACTTTTAATACCTCTTGGACTTTTTCTGTTCTAGTAGGATAAGCCTTTATCCAACCAGTGAGGGTGTCCACAAAGACCAGGAGGTATTTATATCCCTGAGATGGGAGCATTTGTGTGAAGTCTATCTTCCAGCCCTCTTTGGGGTGTGTGCCTCGCCTTTGGATGGGCTGGAGAAGTGGGAGATGGTCTAAGCCCTCCTCCAGAGGTGTTCTTATAACATAGATCACAGGCCCTGGTGATAACTCTTCCTTGATAACCTGTGACACGCCAATTCCTAAAAAGACTCTATCAACTAAGGAGGTTAATGCATCTCTTCCCAAATGAAAGAAGTTGTGTGTTCCCTTGATAATTTTCCATTGTGATGCCTAGGGAAGCATTACCTTTTGGCCTTGTGTCCACCATCCCTTAGGATCTAGTTGGTAGCCTTTCTGCTGAGCCCAGTTATTTTCCTTTCTGTTCATTGGGGCCTTTGTTGGAGGATTGGCCCGTGAGGGAGTAAGGCTGCCTGTATTGGGAGTGCTGCCAGGACTCCATTTTTAGCCTCATTGTCTGCTCAATTGTTTCCTGCAGTAATATCAGTGTTTCCCTTTTGATGACCCCTGCATTGGATTATGGCCACTTCTGGAGGCTCCTGTACTGCTTAAGAGATCAAGGATCACTTGGTGATGTTGTACAGGGGGAGTATTTGGCAGTTAAAAGCCCCTTTTCTTTCCAAATGGTAACACAAACATGGAGAACAAGAAAGGCATACTTACAGTCAGTGTAGATGTTAGCTTTTTTGTCCTTTCCTAGTTGTAAGGCTCTAGTGAAGGCAATAAGTTCAGCCTTTTGTGCCAATGTATTGGGGACAGATCTCCTGCTTCTATGACCTGGTGAAAGTCTACCTGGTAAAGGTCTGGCTCCTTTAATCCCTTTTAAAAAACTGCTTCCATCAATAAATCATATATTGTCTAGGTTATCAAAGGTTGGTGTTTTAAATCTGGCTTACTGGAGTAGACCTGTTCTGTGGTTTCCACACAGGAGTAAGTTTCATCTCCTTTGCGTGGCAGGAGAGTAGCCAGGTTAAGAATTTGACATAGTTTAAAGGTCACCTCTCGAGTAAAGCCAGATACTAAAGTAAGGTGCCCTCCTGTTAGCCAATATTTCTTTTAATATCTAGGGCTCCCTGTAACTGGTGTGGAGTTTATACTTCCAGAGACTGACCTAAGGTTAACTGGGTGGCTTCCTCTACCAGAAGTGCAGTGGGCAGTGACTGCCCTCAGGTACCCCGGCCATCTGGCTGCCACTGTGTCCAGTTGTTAGAAAAATAGGCCACTGGTTGTGGGGTTGGTCCTAAGTTTTGAATAAGTACACCCAGGGCCACCCCTTGCCTTTCAGCCACAAACAATGTGAAGGGCTTTTTAAGGTTAGGAATTTTCTGTGCAAGGGCTGTTGTGAGCAGGCTTTTATTTTTTGAAAAGCCTCTTGTGTTTTCTTGTACATTTAAGCAGGTCAGCGTCTGGCCCCTTTAAACCCTTATACAAGGGCTTGGCTATCCGTCCAAACCTTGGAATCCAGATTTGGCACAAGCCTGCCATCCCCAGAAACATTCTAAGCTGCTTTTTTGTTTGTGGTGGGCCTACATGCAATATAATTTCATTGTACTTTACAGAAAGTACCCACCTTCCCAGAGTCAGAACATCCCCCAAATAAGATACTCCTCTTTGGAAATAATGGGCCTTTGTCGGGGCAACTTTATACCCTCGTTCTCCTAGGAAGTTTAGAACTTAGATGGTATTTTATCTGATTCTTCCTTAGAGGGGCTACAGATGAGTTCATCATCTGTGTATTGCAAGAGAGCTCAGTGGCTAGAGTGAGCTGACTGCTCTGACAAGAGCATTGTCAAATGGGTGGGGACTGTCCCTAAAGCCCTGTTGCCGGACTGTGCGGGTATATTTCTGAGTTACATGGGTAGATAGAGTAGTCTATTTAAAAGCAAACAAATACTGAGATTTCAATGTAAATGTATGCAAAAGAAAGCATCTTTAAGATCCAGGACTGTGAACCAAGTGGTGTCTTTAGATATCTGGGTTAAGAGTGTAGGGATTAGGCCCAATAGGGTGGAGAGTAAAGACAGGCTTATTTATTGCCTAGAGGTCCTGGACCATCCAGTATTCCCTGTTTGGTTTTAAAATTGGGAGAATTGCAGGGAGACTGGCAAGGGACTAGAAGGCCATGTTTTAGGAACTTGTTTATTAAGGGCTAGAGGTCTCACTGGGCTTTAGGTTTAATGGGGTACTGGCATTTGCAGGGGTAAGTATTTTTGTCCTTTAAGGTGATTTTTGCAGGTATTGTAAATATTGTTTTCTTGGAATTTCTTTGTTCCACATCTGGGGATTAACTTGGTCCCAGATTTGTGGGTAATATTATCAGGAGGGTCTTCCTTGAGTGGGAGCAGAGGGGGATGCAAGCTAACTGGGAAGAGGGCCCTTGTTTCTGGGAGGTTGAGAGTAGCTCCAAGGGTGAATAAGAAATCCCTTCCCAGGGGCACCTGGGTGGCTCAGTCGGTTAAGTGTCTGACTTTGGCTCAGGTCATGATCTCACGGTCCATGAGTTCAGGCCCCGCGTCGGGCTCTGTGCTGACAGCTCAGAGCCTGGAGCCTGTTTCGGATTCTGTGTCTCCCTCTCTCTCTGACCCTCCCCCATTCATGCTCTGTCTCTCTCTGTCTCAAAAGTAAATAAACGTTAAAAAAAAAATTAAAAAAAAAAAAAAAAGAAATCCCTTCCCAGATACATGCACCCCGATGTTTATAGCAGCACTATCAACAATAGCCAAATTATGAAAGAGCCCAAAGCCCAAATGTCCATTGACTGATGAATGGGTAAAGAAGATATGGTGTGTGTGTATATATATATATATATATATATATATATATATATATATATACACACACACACACACACACACACACACACACAATGGAAGGTTAGTCATTAAAAAGAATGAAATCTTGCCATTTACAACAACGTGGACTGACAATAAGTCAGTCAGAGAAAGACAAATAACATACGATTTCATTCATATGTGGAATTTAAGAAACAAAATAAATATAGTGGGGGAAAATGAGAGGCAAACCAAGAAATAGATTCTTAACTGTAGAGAACAAACTGATTGCTACAGTGGGGGGTGGGGATGGGTTGACTAGGTGATGGGAATTAAGGAGTGCAATTATTGTGATGAGCACCCGGTGTTGTATATAAGCGTTGAGTCATTAATATCTACACCTGAAACTAATAGTACATTGTATGTTAACTATTTGGAATTTAAATAAAACTTGAAAAAGAAAGAAAGAATTAAATCCCTTCCCAATAGAGCTTGAGCATTCTGGCATGACCAGGAACTTATTATGAGTTACAAGATAATTTCCCCATGAACAAAGTAGGGGTTGGGTGAGGTATTTTGATTTTTGCTTTCCCTCTAACCCAATAATAGACTGTGCTTTGGAGGTCAGGGGTCCTGAATGGGAAATGACTGAATATGTGGTTCCTGAGTACATCAGAAATCTGACAGGCTTACCTGCCACTTCAAGAGTTACCCATGGTTCTTCCCTTGGAATATTGATGGTCTTTGTTGGGACCTCTAGGAAACTTGGGCCTCATCAGTCACTTAGAGCCATAACTGGTGAGGGATCAGATCTTGGCTCCCTTCGGACCCCAGGGCAGTCCCTCTTTCAGTGCCCTTTGCATCCATATAGGGGGTAGAGCACCTTTGGGGGCATTCTTGTTTCCACTAGTCCAGGCACCCACAGGAGAAAAAAGCTTCTTTATCTTGTGGTCCTTTTGGGGGTTGGTTTGGGTGGCCCTGAGGTGTATCAGGTCCCCTAATGGCGACAGCTAAAAGCCTAGCCTGCTTTTGTCCTTGTTGTTTCTTCCTTTCCTTCTCAGCCTGATTTCAATTGTTGAAGACAGAGAAGGCCACATCTATAAGCTGGTTAAAGGGAATTTGGGGCCTAAAGTGATCTTTTGGAGCTTTCTGTGATTATCTGCGGCTGATTGGCTTATGAAGTGGGTGCCCAGGATTAATTGTCCTTCTAGAGTGTCTGGGTCTACATTAGTGAATTTTCTCAACCCTTCCACTAAGCGAGATTGGAAGAGGGCAGGATTTCTGCCTGGCTTTTGTGTCATTTCCCTGATATTGTCATAATTCACTGGCTTGATGATACATCTTTTCATGTCCCCCAAAAGACATGGTACCATGTGGTCCCTAAAGGCTAGTCCGTGCTGCCTTAGCTGAAAATTCCAACAGGGGTCTATCTGAGGTACTACTGTCATTCCTACCAGATATCTCTTAGGCTGGACAGCATGAAGGGCATCTGCATGAGTTTGCACTTCCGCCCAGATGCAGAATGTCTCCTTCATGGTGCAGCAGAGAGAGAAGGACCTTAAGGTCCTAACAGGTTAGGTCAAAAGACGGAGTCAGGCTCCAGAAGTCCTCAGTAAATCTGCTGATATCCTCAGAAAACTGACTTAAGTGCTTAGGGCACTACCTGAGATCTGACATTGAAAAGGAAACATGTACTCTTGTGGTCCCCTGAGGCCCACCTTCACTTCCTGAAGGGGGCACAGCTGCTCATTCTCTTGACCTGACTCTGGTAAAGGAGGATAGATTGGTTGGTAGGGGGTGGGTGGTGGAAGTGTGGTTGGGGGAGGGTGGTGGATAGTTGCTCAGATAGAGCTGACAGCATTAGGGTGTTACTCTCCTGTCTTGAGTTGTTGCCCAAAGGGAGCTACTGTGAGAGTTTTTTCCTTAGAGTCAAGTCTAAAAGGCCCTTCCTCACTGTGCATGTTCTATATTTGTTCAGGTCATCCCTGAGGGCTGTAAAGGCCTGGACATATAGGATCTCTGCCCATTTTTTCTGGCCTCTTACAGAAGAAATTAAGTAGAAATATAGTGTTATAGTTAAGACTTCCATTTTCTGGTCAGTCTTCCCCATCCTTTAGCCTATACTGAGGCCAAATACTGTTACAAAAGAGGATAAGCCTTTTCCTCTTTCTGGTTTTTTAACGGAGGTTGATCCCAGTGTCTCAGAATACATCTCAGAGGGGAGTCTTTGGGGATGGAGGTGGAACATCTTATTGCCTTCAGGGAGAAGGCTGACTCCTGTGATGAAATAAGGAGCAACAAAGTAAGGGCTCCCATTATTAGAAACCTAGAGTCCTATTTTCCTGGGGAAGGTTAGCTCCCTCCTTCTTGGGAACCTGATAGGATCTCAGATGTGAACTCTCCTGGAGAGTTCTGATGGCAAATGGACCAACCTGCTACTTCCTTTTTTTTTTTTTTTTAATTCTTTACAGAGCACAAGCAGGGGTGGGGCAGAGAGAGAGGGGGACACAGAATCTGAAGCAGGCCCCAGGCTCCAAGCTGTCAGCACAGAGCCAGATGTGGGGCTTGAACTTACGAACCATGAGATCATGACCTGAGCCTAAGTCGGACACTCAACCGACCGAGCCACCCAGGCACCCCTCAACCTGCTACTTTTGATGGCATCCCCAACCTGCTGTCTGCTTGTCATTCTGTCATCACAGCTGTGGCCAGCATGTTGTGTGGCAAATGTGCTGGCCCTGGCATCCCAGAGCCCATGCTTGGTGCTGGCATCTGCAGTCCTTGAAGCGGAAGCCTTCCCAAAGACCCGATAATTTAGCTCTGATGTCCCAGGGTGGATACTTTGGGAATAGGCATCATCATCATGACTCCAAGTTCTCTGAATATCCCACTGTCTTTGTTCTGATAGGCCTCTCAAACAGTTGGTGACCAAAAATGGCTACCAGGGTTGGAAGTCCCTTTCATTGAATATTTCTTGTCTGACCCATAGATATCTGTTGATCTGTCCCACTTTGCTGTCAGTTCCTGTGAAACTAACCTTTTCCCCCCCCAAATCTCTGTATCCCTGAATTATTTGGGTTGAGTCACATTTAATTAAGTGGTGAATAAGGCAGACTCACAGGGGGAAATCTCAATAGCTGGGGTCCTTTGCCAGGGAGTAAACTGGTTTATAGCCTATTTTATGGTATCTTGCACAGATACAACAGTCTGAGCGGGCGGGCAATCGTCCAGGACCTTTGCAATAGCCGGCAAAACTTCTCACGGGACCTAGCGCCCCCTCTAGGGGCAACATCTCAACAAAGAATATTTCGGAAATAAGAATGAGAGGAAGCAGCTGAAGCTAGACAGAGGTGAAGGTCAGGTCAGAGTGTCCCATGCCTAAGAAATAGATTTTGCAGAGCTAGAGACAGCTTGGGAATAATAGTCACCTAGGGATTGATGTAATGGATCTTGGTGTACTGTTGATGAGTTGGTGGCCATGAATCACTCTTCTATGTATCTCAGTTTCTCCCAGCAGCTGTGTGAAACTGCCACGGGGCTCAGATCCCTGGATGATCGATCAATCCTTATGTGTGCATCCCTGGGTGAGCGAGAAATTAATTACCATGAGAGGGGGTTCCCCATAGGACTGCTCCACATCTCCAGGAATGACCTCAGACACTTCCCCTAGGTTCTTAGTTGCCTAAGAACACCTTTCTATGGGATGGAGCAAGTGTGCCTTTCTTCTTTGGAGCTGAAAATCAGTCTCTCATAAATGCTCCCAGACTGTCTTCTTCCCAGGTAGATTGGAAAGAAAGAGTAGAACAAAGGAGGTATGGTTCCTTCTTCTTTTTAAAAAATGTTTATTTATTTTGGAGAGAGAGAGAGGGCACACAAGTGCGTGCTGGGGGTGGGGCTGTGGGGGGAGGGTGGGAGGGTGAAGGGAGGGGCAGAAGGAGAGGGGGACAGAGGATCCAAATTGGGGTTTGTGCTGACAACAGAGAGCCTAATGCGGGGCTCAAACCCACGAACCATGAGATCATGACATGAGCTAAAGTTAGAGGCTTAACCAACTGAGCCACCCAGGTGCCCCAAGGAAGTATGGTTCTTGACCAACTTTCCAGCACAAGGGAGGTAAGAGTTGGAAACTCACTGATGAAGAGTGTCACTCAACATGTCTTTTTGTGGTCACAAAAATATGTTGCTGGGTGAACTGGGGACATCTCTGGGCCCTGAGGCCTTTGCCCAGCCCATGCCCGGGATGTTGCTGGAGGCTCTTGGTGTCATCGCAAGAAAAGAAATCAAGGATGGACCAGACACATTGGTTGAGTGGCACAAGTGAAGAGTCTATAAAAGAGAGAGTGCACTCTGGAGATGTGAGGGTGGGCAACCTCTAGGGAGAGCTGCCTCCAGGATTGGTCTCTATCCTGTATTGACTGTTGTTAACCAAGGTGTGGAATATTTATTACTCAGGTAGGGAATTTTTGAGAGAAAAAATTCTCAGGTAGAGAACGAGGTTTCATGTCTTTTCTCCCCTACTTGGTCAGGGTCTCTGGCCTTCTTTATCTTGGGTCTGTCTGGTTTGATCTGGCTCCTGTGGCCTTGTTTATGGAATGCTACCAGGACAGGTTGCTAACTTTTCTGATAAAGGGCCTTGACTTCCCCTTTGCTGACCTCCAGGCATCATGGGAAAGCCTAACTACCTGCCTACCCTAACAGATAGACTCTCCCTTTCATTTGAACTCTTAGAGACCATTGTAGGGTTATTAACTGACTTGATTTCAATATTGTGTCTCAGGAAATAGGGAGGCTTGAGGAGAGGGAGAGAGATGGGAACAACAAGTCAGTGGGACAATCACAACACACACAACATTGGTTAAGTTTGCTGTCATATGGGTTTGGTTCCTGGCACCTCAAAACAATTACAATAGTAACATCAAAGATCACTGATCAGGGGCGCCTGGGTGGCTCAGTCGGTTGAGCGTCCAACTTTGGCTCAGGTCATGATCTCACAGTCTGTGGGTTCGACCCCCGCATCAGGCTCTGTGCTGACCGCTTGCTCAGAGCCTGGAGCCTGCTTCAGATTCTGTGTGTCCCCTCTCTGCCCCTCCCCCGCTCACGCTTTGTCTCACTCTGTTTCTCAAAAATAAATAAATGTAAAAAAAAAAAAAATTTAAAAAAAAAAAGATCACTGATCACAGATCACCATAGCACATATAATAATAACAACAAAGTTTTAGATGTTCTGAGAATTACTAAAATGTGACACAGAAACACAAAGTGAGCAAATGCTGTAGGGAAAATGGCACAGATGGCCTTGCTAAATGCTGGGCTGTCACAAACTTTCAATTTGTTAAAAAAAAAAAATGCAGTATCTGCAAGTGCAATAAAGCAAAGGGCAATAAAATGAGGTAAGCTTGTACTTTAATTTCTAAGCGCTCTTTTTATTTTCTGTTCTTTTTATAGCATCATGTTCTTTTTTTTTTTTAATGGATGTAGTGCCTCTTAAGTCTGAAGACATAAATTATAGAGTTTTTAAAATGTTTTCTACATAACCCTGCATTGATGTTGATTCTTTTCAGTCTTTTTTCGGTTGATTGTTTATATGTGGCTTCTCTGTCCTTTATGCAAGAGACGTTTCTCAGCTGTGTGGTGGTCCTTGGTGTCAATTCATATATAAAAGCCCTGCTCTACAAAGGTGCTTTGGGGACACGGGCAAGGGCTTGTCATCTGCTGAGCAAATTGTAAGATGATGGGGCAAGGGCCCACTTATTTGTCTTCTTCCTGAGAGTAACCTTCTCATTACTTGCTTGGGGGATTTACCAGTTTTCTTGGAGCCCAAAGGGGAAAGGAGGCTGGAAATCTTGATAATTTCTGTATATATACCTTCACCTAAACCTCCATTCCATATGGTATCTTTGTTTTCAGCTGTGGCTGGTATCCCTGAATCATGGTCCTTCAGGTTTGATATCTCAGAAAAGAAATAATTCTGCAGGTTCCAGGTTGGGAATGCGCAAGTGGAGAATGTTTCCCTGACCTTGTCTGGTGTGGTGGGGAATCTAGGAATCTAATTGCCTCCAGGACTTTTAACCTTCTCTTTTCAGCTCACACCATCTGGGATATCTGCTGCTTTCAATTCCTGAGCCTTTGTGAGGTTTTGCAGTGTCAATTAGGTTGCTTCCAGGCCTTGCCTCTGAAAACACTTGGGTTTCATTTTCCTCTGGGCTGTATGAGTCTTCATCAGTCCATCTGTTTAGTGCTGTTTTAATTTCCTAGGACTGTCATAATAAATTACCACAAACTGGGTGGCTTAAACCAATGGAAATTTATTCTCTCACAGTTTTGGATGCTAGAGATCTGAAATCAAGGTACCAGAAGGGCACCTGGAGGGCTCAGTCGGTTAAGCCTCCAACTTTGGCTCAGGTCATGATCTCATGGTTTGTGAGTTCAAGCCCACCTTGGGCTCTGTGCTGACAGCTCAGAGCCTGGAGCCTGCTTCAGATTATGTGTCTCCCTCTCTCTTTGCCCCTCTCCTGCTCATATTCTGTCTGTCTGTCTCTCTCTCTCTCTGTCTCTCTCTCTCTCAAAAATAAAAAAACATTAAAAAAAGGGGGGTGGTATCAGAAGGTTGGTTTCTCCTGGGGACTCTGTGGGCTCCATGACTCCCTCTTAGCTTCTGGTGGTTGCTGCCAGTACTGGGCATTCCTTGGCTTGTACATGCATCACCCCAGTCTCTGCCTCCATCAGCACATGGTGTTCTCCCAGGGCCCAAATATCCCTCTTTTTGATAAGGACACATTATTACATTAGGGTCCACTCTAATGGGTGCCTAAATGGGATGTCTCCCTATCAGATGGGTGCCCCAAATGTAGGGCAACAATCGATTGGGTGGAAGCCAGTGGTGGGGGAGGTGAAAGAATTCACCCAAGGCAGAACAAAGGAGGAGGTAGAAGTTTATTTGAATATACCACAAGGGAGTGACACGCAGGACAGCAGGGGAGAGACTGTTGCAACAACAGCAGGGGAGAGACAACAGTGGGAGGGGGCTACTTTAAAACACACACACAGGGGCGCCTGGGTGGCGCAGTCGGTTAAGCGTCCGACTTCAGCCAGGTCACGATCTCGCGGTCCGTGAGTTCGAGCCCCGCGTCAGGCTCTGGGCTGATGGCTCAGAGCCTGGAGCCTGTTTCCGATTCTGTGTCTCCCTCTCTCTCTGCCCCTCCCCCGTTCATGCTATGTCTCTCTCTGTCCCAAAAATAAATTAAAAAAAAAAAAAACAAACACACACACACACACACACACACACACACCTTTTTTTTTTTTTTTTTTTTTTTTTCAGAGAGAGCACGAGAGTAACATGGGTCAATCCCATGACCCTGGGATCATGACCTGAGCTGAAATCAAGAGTTGGATGCTCAACCGACTAAGACACCCAAGAGCCCTTTAAGGAGAGAGGGTGAGGAGGTATGGCCATGTATGGAATATTCCCTTTTTTGGTAACTGTGCCTAGTTGTCAATAGCCCATTGGTCAGTTGGGACCTATGGATATTTCAGGTTGGGTCCCCTGATGGGCCTGTCTGTATTTAGCCAGGTGGTCACCATAGCCCTTTCTGTATTCCATTGCTCAAGTCTGTTTGCCTAAAAGTGTCTCCCACAATTATAACCTCATTCTATCTTGATCATATCCGCACAGACCCTATTTCCAAATAAGGTCACCTTCAATGTATGTTTTGTGGGGACACAACTGACACATGTCATTCAGTTTCTAGATTAAAAAAATTTTTTTAATGTTTGTTTATTTTTGAGAGAGACACAGCACAAGTGGGGGAGGGGCAGAGAGCGAGGGAGACACAGAATCCGAAGCAGGCTCCAGGCTCTGAGCTGTCAGCACACAGCCTGACATAGAGCTTGAACCCACAAACTGCAAGGTCATGACCCGAGCCAAAGTCAGACGCTTGACCGACTGAGCCACACAGGCATCCCCAGTTTCTAGATGTTTGTGGGCATTTTTCTGTTGTCTCTTTTCCTCTTATCTTTGTTCTTGTGGGTCTATACCTCCTAACTTTTTTTTTCTTTACCTCCTCAGTTTTTTAAGTTTATTTATTTATTTTGGGAGAGACAGAGACAGCATGAGTGGTGGAGGAGTAGAGAGAGAGTGGGAAAGAGACAGAATCCCAAGCCGGCTCCGCACTGTCAGCACAGGGACTGACATGGGGCTCAAACTCACAAACTGAAATCATGACCTGAGCTGAAATCAAGAGTTAGACACTTAACTGAGTGAGCCACTCAGGTACCCTAGTTTATTTATTTATTTTGAGAGAGAGAGCACACATGAGCAGGAGAGAGGCAGAGAGAGAAGAGGGATAGAATCACAAGCTCATAGTGCAGAGCCTGACATGGGGTTTGAACCCAAGAACCTCTAGATCATGACCTGAGCTGAAATCAAGAGTTGGAGGCCGAACCCACTGAGCCACCCTGGCGCCCCTCCTCAGTTTTTGTTTTAGTGAGGTATCATACAAAGAGGAGGAAAGTGGATATTTTTAATATGCTGTGTTAACTGGAGGGTTTATTACTGCTATTTTTAGTTGAATCCTACCAGATTGGCAACTGAAACCCATAAAAATCCACTTACTATGCATACTTTCAAGTTCACAACCAAACTTTGCCCTGAATAATAGTTCAGGTAATTTTGGTTTTTTTTTTAATGGTTAAGATAATTTTGCAACCATTTTTGATAGAATGTAAATGAAGTTTCTATTTTAATTCAACGTTTGAAATTTAGTGTCTTTCATTCAGTTTGCACATTTATTCCACAATAATTTTATGGAACTGATTTTACCAAATTTGGTGTACTTCTTTAAAGTATCAGTGTCCACCATCCTGAAACAAAGCAATTATTGATAAAAGTTTTCAATTATCATTAAGTATTTTATTTATACAGGCACAGATATAGCAATTTTTGACTTTTTGACAGAATTCAGTGAGATTTAGCATATCAAATTGTTATATAATAATGTAGTATTTACCATACACTGGTACTTTTCTTTATGCTTTACATGTATTGACTGATTTAATCTTCATGTCAATCCTTGCTAGGACAGCTAAGACTCAGAGAGGTCAAATGGGTTGTTCAAGTTCACACAGCAAGCATGGAGGTGGAATTCAAAGCCAAGTAGTTTGACAGTCCAGAGTACTCTCAACACTATGTAATATTGGCTCTGTAGCAATCAGTGGGATTTAGACAGCTACGTAATTGCACTGAATGAGATCTATAGTTCAGAGAAACACTTGTGTTTTTAAAAATTCTATATGAATTAACATAGTAAATTCATATGTAAAGGATGCATCTTTTTGGATATAGCCTTTGAACATCCCCTTATCAGGAAGGTGAACAGAGCTTTGGGTCCCTTTTTTTCCAAAAAAGAGGAAATGAGGCTGTACAACAATTAATTATTTTCAGCTGCCTTCTTTAA
The DNA here is from genome assembly GCF_028018385.1 of Neofelis nebulosa. Lineage (NCBI taxonomy): Eukaryota > Metazoa > Chordata > Mammalia > Carnivora > Felidae > Neofelis > Neofelis nebulosa. The sequence continues at coordinate 60,018,941 of NC_080784.1, read as the reverse complement.
GTTGGTTGACAGATTTCTTTGTCACTACTTGGGGGAAAATAACTTTCTTGCTTCCCAGGATGTGGGAGGAGGTCCTGAAAGGATGTGACCTCTGTTTGACTCTCAGGCTAGAGCTGGGCAATCAGAGGCTCCTCATCCTTTCCTCTGTGCTTGGAGTGTGCATTATGCTTGCCTTTCCACACTAGCAGCTGCACCAAGGACATAGCCTTAAGATAGTAATGTGGTGTTGAGACCATCTGGATGTGTATGTGACTAAGCCCATATAAGGTCTCTCTATAAACTTCAAGATTCTGGCAAGCAGTTGCAGAGATCTGCTTGTCTTGCAGCCATCCAAGACAAGCCTCATGTGTGAGTTCCCTTTCTTATTAAACCTGCCACCTACCAATTGAGTGGTTGTGGTGCACTCTGACTGGATGGGGGCTCGGGGCACGGGTGGTGAAAAGATCCGCCTGAGGCAGAACAAAAGAGACAGAAGTTTATTGAATACACAGCAAGGGAGCAGTGGGCAGGACAGCAAAGGAGAGACTGCCATGAGGCGATGGTGAGGGTCTATAGTTACAGGGTGGCGTGAGGAAGTATGGGAAGCTATGGAATTTTCCCTTCTTTTGGTAATCTTGGGAACTGTGCCTGGGTGTTAGTAGCCCATTGGTTAGAGCCTATGGACATTTCCAGGTAGGTCACTTACTAAGCCTGTTTGCATTCAGCTTGGTGGTCACTGTGGGTCCTTTTGCCTGGCTCAAGTTTCCATTGCTCAAGCCTGTTGCCTAAAAGCAGCCTCTACAGTAGTCTGTCTCTTACTATTTTTAAAAATGTTTTTAAATTTATTTGGGGGGAGGGGCAGGGAGAGAAAGGGAGAGAGAGAATCCCAAGAAGGCACCATGCTGTCAACACAGAGCCTGACATAGGGCTGTATCTCACAACTGTGAGATCATGACCTGAGCCGAAATCAAGAATCGGATGCTCAACCGACTAAGCCTTCCAGGTGCCCCTGCCTCTTATTTTTAAGAAATAAAAGTGTGTTAGTGAGACAAAGCCAAGTTTCCCTCAAATTAAGCTACAATATGTCCATAGATTTGTATAAGATTGCTGACCTTGCTGGGGGAGAAAATTATATCTATTTGGATTATTTTTCTTTTTTTGCCAAATCGGGGTGATGTAATTATCATCACCATACTTTAAAACAGATGTTTTATTGTTGGTGTTGGTGCTGGTGGGCTTCTGTAGAAAAATCCTCTGTATGAAGAAAGAAGTGATTGGTGATTGCTAGTGATGTGGAAAACGTTGGGGTTTGGAGCCTATGCCCAGGAAAGAATTCTTGAGACATATTTGGTGCAAAAAGGTGGTTTTATTAAAGCATGGGGACAGGACCTGTGGGCAGAAAGAGCTGCCCTGAGATTGTGAGATTGCAAGGAGTGACTGATTACTCACTTGGGAGTTGGGGAGGTAAAGGCCAGGGGGGAAGTTTCAAAAAGGACTTTCATATGCTGAAGAAGATTCACAGGAACCTGGAGGCTTAGCTATTGTTAAGCTAAGGTTGTTTTTCCTTCTAGCAAAAAGCATTAACATTAAGACAGTAGGGAGTTTCTGGAGGAATGAATATATATATTTACATATACTCTGCCAGCCTCAAGTATTTGTCATTGGGCTGCAGGTTATAAGTAAATTTAATTTTATGTACATTTCCTTCTGCCTTTGTTTCCCACATCAGGCATGACCTTTGATTTTCCCTTAAATAACTCATACACACACACACACACACATATTTAATGAGAAATGTTTGTAAAAGAAGGTACATGGACATGGCTCTGTAGAATTCTAAAGAATGACAATTCAGATACGGGCTACCAGAATTATAGAGTGACAAGTAAAATAAATGTCAAGATGGCATAGGTCCAGGTTCTAAAACCAAATAAAATGATAAAAAACAGACAAGGATCCTAACTACAATACAGTTTGAGAAAACACACACACACTGCTGCAGTAGTCACAATGAAATGTAGAACTCTTTTACAGCCAGAAGTTGCTGGGTTTAGGTTGTAGGCTATTAGTGATGAGGTTTTGGGGTGATGGTGGGGGTTCATGAGGTTTGGGGCTGATGGCCAAGAAAGAATTCTTGAAGATGTCTTTGGTGCAAAAAAGGTGATTTTATTAAAGCACAGGGACAGGACCAGTGGGCAGAAAGAGCTGTGCTGGGGTTGTGAAGAATGACCGGTTATATAACATGGAGTTGGGGAGGTAAAGACAAAAGGAAGGCCTCCAAAAGGACTTTGATATGCCAAAGACGACTCCTAGGATACCTGAGGCCTTGCTGTTGTCAAGCTAAGGTTGTTTTCCCTCTAGTAAGGAATTAACATTAGGACAGTAGGGGTTTCCTGAAGAAATGTTATACTCTACATTTGCCTCAAGTATTTGTCTATGGGATGCAGGTTATAAGGAAATTTATTTCTACCTGCCATTTCCTTCTTGCCTTTGGTCCCCATATCACTATGGAGGGATGATGATGTTGGGGCTCTAGGAAACTGAATCTACAGGTTTCTGAAGATTAGGCTATTGATAAGATTGCCTTTTCTTGTAACTTACTAAGATATTTGTAAACTGATGGATATTTGCGTACTGTAGGACTGTGATCTGTATCACTTAACCATTTGTTTTCTTTCCTTTCCTTTGTTCTTGGGCAGCCAGGAGTGCCTGAGGGATATCACACACATCCCACAAGGGAGTGGGGTGGTGTGAGGTGCGGGGGTGGGGGGGGGCGTGGGGGGGAGGGGTGGTAATACTAGCTTGTATTTTGCGCTCAGCCTGCCTTATGGTCCTTCGTAATTAGTGAAACATGGGTTAATAAAAGGATATGTAATCAAGCCTTACCATGTATTCTTTAAAAGAGTGACTGACGCTATTATTCAGCTAACTTTAAGCTCCTGATGAAAGAAATTTTTAAAAAGTATTAAATAATAAATTTTTACATGATTTCAAGACCACAGATGTCATCTAGCTTCTTAAATAAACACTTCTTGCTGCATTTGTTATGAGAGCTGCTGCAAATTAAAGACAAGATAGGATGCCACTTGGATCACAGGTCTTGGGACACAGCCATAGTCGGCACTGAAGCAGTATTCAGGGCATGACAACCACATAAAGTGGCACAGATGTAAGAATTACATCCTTAGACAAATCAATTCATAGGGCTCCGAATGGGGGAAATCATTCATCCTAGCAATCAAGGATGAGATGAATCCTGGTGACTAAGGCCATTGCCCACCTCTGGAGAATGACACCAGCTTTGAGAAGGCCCGGAGCCCATAGGGCATTCAGATACCCAGCCTATCCTATAAAAAGGACTCCTTTCAGGAACTATTGATCATTGAAGACCCAGTTAGGGACATCCAGATCTGGAGGAAATGGAGAGATGGGAAAGGATAATTTTTGTCTAAATTGCCAGATTACAACGCAGCAGAAGCTTCAGGCAGAGCTGATCCCAGGCGGCTGCTACACTGATGGGCTGCAGATGAGCTGTTACATTAACCTTTGACACCACACACAATCCTCTCTGTGACCACTTGACCCTGGCAAACTACCTGACTAATCAGTAACCAAACTCTGGTCTGCCTGACTATGCTTAATGGACATCAGTAGCCCTGAGACTGTGTAGCCTTTAGTTAGCACTAGGTGGATGATCCAAACACATCTTAAAAAGCCTTCAAAGGGTCCCAGATCTTCACATATACACTGGATGAAACTGATTCACCAATCCAATTTTTATATCTTGGAATCTAGTTCCTAGAACAAACAAGCACTCAATATTTGCTCACTAAATATTAGTTGAGTGGCTGATCTGCATTAGTATTCAGAATAGCAATCACCATTATTAAATAGTTACTCATCCTTCCTTTCCTCCTTTCCTCATTTATTTGTTTGAAACATTTATTAAGCAGCAGTTATGTGTCAGGGCTATGTTAGGCACTGGGGAAACCAAGATAATGCAATTGCTCTGTTCCAGGAGCTCACAGTCTACTGAAGAGTCCTGTAGACATCATATAGTCAGCATTCCTGATATTCACATCAAAGAGGTATAAAAAATATGTAAGTCATTATCATACCCCAGTCTTCCAGACACCCTGCTCCAGATCAGTCTCCTTAAAATAATGACTCTAACCATTTTATTCTTTGAGTATCACAGAGTTGATCAGACCTAAAATTCTGAGCAACTATTGTTACTGTCAGGAAATAGTAAATGACACAACAACAAAGGGCAGTGTTGGAAAAAACAAACTCAGTTGATACAAGTTTACTAGTTGATGTTACAGGGAACTTCACAAGCAGCGGCCAAGATCAAGAATAGGGAAAACAGCCTGGAAATAGGAGGTGGAGCAGTTACTAGAAGGATCCAATCAAATTCTGCCAATAATATCTATCTTGTATAAGGCTGTTCTCTCCTCACCCTCTAAGTTAGTTTTTTCTGAATATAAATTTATAATATACATTAATTTTAGAAAATTTGAATAGTGTGAAAAAATAAAAAGGTAATTACTATATCCCACCTCTTAGGAGCAAACTCAGCAAATATTTAGTATATTCAGTGTTTTCCTACATGTTTCTTATATTTTTTTACATAATTAAGATATACTACACATACAATTTTGTAACTGCTTAAAAAATTAAGCTTTATAACAAATACTGTTAAAATGATTCATAAATATTTCAATGACTGCATAAATATGCCATTTGACAACATAACTATTCTCTTAGTCGTATGTTTTCACTATTCTAATTTTTCATTACTCTAAATAACTATGGTCAACATCTCAATACATAAAGCTTTAAAATATTTTGGAATATTATCTTTAAAATTTTTTTTTTCTTTTTAAAAATTTTTAAAAAATTTATTTATTTATTTTGAGAGAGAGAAAACACGAGTGGGGGAGGGGCAGAAAGAGATGGGGACAGAGGATCTGAAGCAGGCTCTGTGCTGACAGAAGCAGTATATGAGAGTGCTCTTTTGAAAATAGCATTGAATATTTTCATTAAAAATAATTTTTGCTAGGGGTGCCTGGGTAGCTCGGTTGGTTGAGCATCCAACTCTTGATTTCAGCTCAGTTCAGGATCTCACCATTGTGGGATTGAGCCCTGTGTCGGGCTCAGCACTGAGTTTTGAGCCTGCTGGGGATTCTCTCCCCACCCCCACCCCCTGCCCTTCCCCTGCTTTCACTCACTCTCTCTCTCTCAAAATAAATAAATAAACATTAAAAAAAATCTTTGTTAATAGTTTTGTATTTCTTTTGAAGTTGAACAGAGATAGGTAGGTATTCACCAAAAGTTTGTGCCCACATTTCCTTACCATTAATGTGTCCTAGGTAGGCGGCAGATATCCAGGCAGGCACTTTACTAACGCTGCATCTGGGTATGGCCAGGTGTTTAACCGTTGCTGATCGAATGTGAATAAAAGAGATGTATGTCATCCAGGCCAGATTTTCTCAAGAAGTGTGTGTGCTTTCTCCACTTTTTCTTCCCCCTCCGATAACTGGATAATGAGGCCCTGGGGGATATAACAGAGCCACGATGTAGAAGAAACCTGGATCTGTCAATCATTGCGGGGAGGAAAACCACCTGACAGGGACAGCTAACTTGACTGAACTGCTTCATGAGCAAGAAATAAACTTTAATAATATTGACCCATTAAAATGTCAGCATTGGGGCGACTGGGTGGCTCAGTTAGGTGACCGACTTTGGCTCAGGTCATGATCTCACAGTTTGTGAGTTCGAGCCCCACGTCAGGCTCTGTGCTGACAGCTCAGAGCCTGGAGCCTGCTTTAGATTCTGTGTCTCCCCCTCTCTCTACCCCTCCCCTTCTCACACTTTGTGTCTGTCTCTCAATAATAAATAAACATTAAAAAAAATTAAAATGTCTGCATTAATTTGTTATGATAGCTAGCATTGTCCTCTCTTATATGGGTATCCACATAAGAGATTATCAGATATAGAAGGCACCAAGCTCTCCTTTTTATTATTTATTTATTTATTTATTTATTTTAAAATGTTTATTTATTTTGAGTGGGGGAGGCTAGTGGTGGAGGAGCAGAGAGAGAGGGACAGAGAGAATCTGAAGCAGACTCTGCACTGTCAGCACAGAGCCTGACACAGGGCTTGAACTCACAACATGTGAGATCATGACCTGAGCCAAAACCAAGAGTTGGACACTTAACCAGCTGAGCCACACAGGCACCCCTCTTCTTTTTTATTTTTTTTAACTGTAGAAGCCATACATATATATATATATATATATATACATGTATATATACACACATATATATGTATATATATATATGTGTGTATATATACATGTATATATATATGTATATATATATACATACATACACACATATATACATACATACATATATGTATATGTATATACATATGTACATATATATATATGTCATAATGAACATAATGTTTTACTTAAAAATTAAGAATAAAGGGGTGCCTGGGTGGCTCAGTCAGTTAAGTATCCGACTCTTGATCTCAGCTCAGGTCTTAATTTTGGGGTCGCAAGTTCAGGCCCTGTGTTGAGGTCCACACCGGGCATGAAACCTACTTAAAAAAAAATGAAGAATAAAATTGATGTTGAGGCACCTCAGTGGCTCATTTGGTTAAGTGTTGGACTCTTGGTTTCCACTCAGGTCATGATCTTAGGGTTCATGGATTTGAGCTCTGCGTCAGGTTCAGGGCTGAGTGTGGTGCCTGCTTAGGCTTCTTTCTCTCCCTCTCTCTCTGCCTCTCCCCTGCTAGTGCGCTCTCTCTCTCTCTCTCTCTCTCTCAAAATAAGTAAATAAACTTTAAAAAAATTGAATAAGAGGGGTGGCTGGGTGGCTCAGTCAAACTTCCGACTTCAGTCTAGGTCATGATGTTTCAATTTGTGGGTTCAGGCCCCACAAAGAGAGTTCTGTGTCTCCCTCTCTCTGCCCCTCCCCAGCTCGCACTCTGTCTCTCTGTCTCTCTCTCTCTCTCAAAAGTAAATAAACATTAAAAAATTTTTTTAATAAAAAAGTAAAAAAATATTTGAAAAAGAATAAAATTGATGTCTCACACCCATTGCATTTTTGTATACCCATCTATCCACCCATCAGTCTGTTAAAATATCATTTAACAGATATTCACTGGGTGTGAGATACTGTGTGAGATACTGTGAATTGGTCTCTGTAAGTTCCTAGACTTATCCACAAAACCCCAAAATGATTTAGCCACTGTATACCACCCTACCTAGAATCAGTGGAAGTTCACCCAAGCAGACTTACCAGGAGCTCTTTCCTCAGGAAGGAAGTGAATTTTCATAATTATTCAGTTCATGCACTTTGGTATAGGTTACATCAGGGTTGGAAAGAGGGCGGCCATTGCACATGAGGGCAGTTTATGGGAAGAGCGTTCCACAGGCCGGAATGAACCAGTAATGTACCGGTTATCAGAGTGGTCCATGGAAGCTTTGAGGCAAGAGAGATAAGAAAGCATCATTAGAGAGGTAGCCAAGACTGTGAGATGTGTGCTGAAATTAGATGAGAAGTAGGTCTTGCAGTTGTGTTTCAGGTCCTCAGATACTCAACAGGCAACATAAAAGAAACCTTCTCTGGTCCGTAACAAGGAACACCAGTAAATAAGTCAAGTTTAGAACAATATGTTTGTTTTCTTTTCTATTACTTTCTGGTTTTGAGTTTGTATCTTAATAAATTGAGGTCTGCTGTCTTAGTCTGTTCGGGTTGCTATAACAGAATTTTGCCCTTACCCTGCACCCCCCCCCCCCCCCACCAACTTATGTCTTTATCATGTGTCATCAACTCAGAAGTCTAAGTCCAAAGTCTCATCTAAATATCTAAATCAGATATGGGTGACACTCAAGATATGATTGATTCATCTTGAGGCAAATTCCTCTCCAGCTGTGACCTGTGAAGTCAAATGTGTTATGCGCTTCCAAAATACAATTAATTACAGGACAGGAATAGGATAAACACTCACATTCCAAAAGGGAGAAATAGGAAAGAAAAGGCTTGAGCAAGTCCAAACTTCAAATGTGAAATTGTTATACCTTAAGGTTTGAAAATAATCTTTGACTCGATGTTCAGCCCTATAGGACCTTTGGGTTGGAGGTTCTGCCTTCCAGACACACAGGAGTGTGGAATTTGCCACGTGGAATTTGAGTCCCCAAAGCTCTGGGTGACCCTGCCTCTATGGTTTGCTTGGCACAGCTTATGTTGTGGTTCTTGTGGATTGGTGCTGTGTGCCTGTGGCTCTCTTGATTGGGACCGCACAGTGGTGACTACCAGTCTGGGGTAATGAGGTAGTATTCACCCTCATGGTTCTGCTGGGCATTGCCCTAGTTTGGGCTCTCTGTGGTGTCTCCACTTCCATTGTGGTTCTTTGCCTGGACCCTGAGGTTCTTGGAGGCATCCTTAGAAATCTAGGAGGAGGCAACCATGTCCCCTAGGCTTTGCTGAGCCCAGCTTATGCTTCACCAGGGCCTGCTGGACCCCAGCCTGGGGTGCAGAGGAATAGGGTGTTGGAGTGGGGGGAAGCAGAGCCTATGCTGTAAGATGGCACCTGGTGGTGGTGGCCCCTCTTTTGAAAATGTTCTGCCCCAATGTACTCTGAGTCTGTACAGGAGGGGCAGTTCTGATGACCTCTAATGCCTTTCCATTGTCTTGGATATTGGTCTTGGCCTAAAAGAATAACAGAAGATAACAGATAACAGAAGTAACAGAAAATATAAATATTAGGTCTTTGACCCTGGTTCCTGCACAGGGCTCCTGAAACCCTTGTAAATTGCTAAGTAATAAGAGCACCATGAGCATTTTTTGTTCTAATGTGGTGACTCTGGGTGGGCTGCTAGATGTGAGCTGATCACCAGAAAGACCAAGCCATGGTTAGAAGCTTGGAACTTTCAGCTGAGCTGGAAAAAGAGTTAATAACTGATCATGCCTAATGTTAAAGAACAGGAATTCAAGTGAGTAAATTTGAATATCTAATTGGCTTTATTAAGTGATTTATGAATCATGGTAGCATCCCTTCTAGCAAGTAGAGGGGAGCTCTGAGGAGTTGAACAAAATGGAAGGTTTTTATGGGAAGTAAGATAGGGCACTAAAGTCATTAATAAAAGAAAAGGAAGGATTGTTCCAAGCAAGATCATCTTTCCTTAGGGGGAAGTCTTATGCAGATTACTTTATATTCCTCAGGGAATTGAGAGGGCCCTGGCGACAGATTACTTCATTGGTGCTTATCAGAAAATTCCCGACTGACCACTTAAGATTTACTTTTCTGGGCGAGGTTGAAACTGCAGTTAGGTTGGGTATTAAGCTCTGGTTTAGTGACATGGCCTGAGTGATGCCATTTTGGGCCTGTGGTTTTATTTTTAACATTATGTAAGGAGACCTCCATAAAATTCTAGTAGTAGGGGCTTCCGAGAGCTTCCAGGTTGGTGAATGCGTACATACTGGGAGGGTGGCACACCCCAACTCCACAGGGACAGAAGCTTCTGTACTCAGGACCCTCTCAGACCTCACCCAATTCATCTCTTCATCTGGCAGTTCTTCTGTATCTTTTATCATTTCTTTTAATAAACAGGTAAATGGTAAATAAGTGTTTCCCTGAGTTCTGTGAGATGTTGTCAAATTAATTG